>NC_092215.1:11927845-12012185 GCF_043381705.1 Parasteatoda tepidariorum | reverse complement strand
GGAAAATGACATTTTGAAGTTCAATAAAAGTTTTTAAGTATACAAAAGAGTCAATGCTAGTGCAAAGTCATTTTAAAATGCTAACAGCACTGCAATTTATTAATTTTTTTAAGAAAAAGTTCTTTTAGTATTATAGTATTAGATCTTGGAGCAAGGGACAGTGAACTCTCCTATTTCGTGAGAATCACCCCGCCCCCCCCCACACACACATATATATATATATATATATATATATATATGAACTCACATTTCTTTAGTTGATTTCCATATTTTTTTCTTTTAATTAGTACTTATTAAATGCCATTTGAAATGCTGTAAATATCCTAAAATTTTTATAATACGCTTGAACCTATGTACATATGTTTAACCTGATTTACTATATTCATTTTAAAATGCCGAAAAAATTGAAAATGCATCGTATAAGCGATTTATTATTCTGACCAGGCTTCATTTTAATATCAATGCTTTGCAGTGAAGAATTTCCATTCGTTTCATTATAATTTTTATTCAGCTACTTGTAAACTCTAAAAAGTTGAAAAAAAATTCATTGTTTTTATTTTAAACTTATTTTCCATATTCATAATATCAAAAAATGGTAAATGAAGCAAAATGTATCTCTCTGAATATCATGTATGTACGAAAGTTATTTTTAATTAAGGACCGTTTGAAAATAAAAACCAAACGGAAGAAAATTTTCAAGAGGCAAATTTATTTTCAGTTTCTACATTCAATTCCTTTTCTCTCAGCGTTGTTTCCAAGTTTGTATAAACATTTATCATACCTTACAACTAGATTTGAAATCCCTATTCAACCAAACTTGTCGCCTTCTCTGCTACCAGGAGGTCGCAGCCGTTTTCATGAATTCATCGTCGTTGTAGGGATTGAAAATAATATTTGAAATATCGGAAAAGATGAAAATTGTTCAGCGCAAGTGCTGGGCAGTAAGGAGGGGTGGTCCAAAACCTCCAAACCAAATGAGTCCAATGAAAGTGAGATCTGAGCTGCAAAGAGAGTCATTGTCTTAGAAAAGCATATTTCTCTGTCAGTATGTCAGGGAATTTTGCTACTTCACAAATCTACCTGTGAATACATGCAGCAGACAGATTTTTTGCCAGCTAAACACAAATCACTGACCGTATTTCGTTCGTCAAAAGCAATTTGTTAAATTTGAACATTTTAAATACACAAAACTGACCGTACAGTTTACCTACACCACTACACTTAAGCTCTGTTGTTCCAAAGGACAGCTGAGACACGACACAAGCAATCGTTACGACACGCGAGTCACCTATTAGTGTTCACACCAAAATGGCGCTTACTTAAAAAAAAAAACAACCTTGCATTATTCTACTAATTTTTGTGTTTGTTATTTATAATTAAGAATTTTAATAATTCCGAATACGAAATAATTGCATTTCTGCGAGCGAAGATGAAATCTTATAGCTTTGAGTGATAAACCATAAAAAATTCATCTATCAGTGTCATCGATAAAATTAATTATGTATAGATTTACGATGTATTGCACAATTTATATGGAAAAAATTATTTTGTTGCTATATTTAACACCATTTATTGTTATAGTTATATTTATTATTGTATTTATACAACATCATGAATTACATCAATTTAAATTAATAATCCAACAGATATTTAATTTTTAAATTTTTTTAAAAATTTTATATTAATTGTTTTTTATAAAATAAAAGCAAAATAAGAATTTTTCTGAAGCAAACTGTTTTAATGAATTTGCGTTATTTTTGAAAAAAAAGTTGTAAGGAATTTTTATGGCAGTCAAATTATTTTCCTTGACGCTATACTTATTTTGAAATATTCGAAGGGTGTAAATAAGATCTGTGTAAATAAATAATAGATGAATTATCAAGAAAACCATGTTTTGGTAAGTTTTAATTTGTTTTATGATTTTGAAAAACAAATGACATAGTTAAAAAGAAACTATAAAAATAAAACAACTTAAATCTTTTCCTGTCTAAATCCAGTCATAGAATTTGTAATTCATGTTTAAGCTTTCTCTTCGATAAGAAATTCCGAGAAATATCAAAAGCATTTTCAGAATCAACAAACAAACACTTGTATTAAAGCGTAAGAGGCTTAGGTTAAGACAAATGGTTTAAATGTATTCCCTGATTATTAAGGTGAATTATTAAGAAAATTATGCTTTCGTATAGTTTTAATTTGTTTTTTGAATTTGAAAATAAATGACCCAGTTAAAAAAAAAACATAAAAATAAAACAACTTAAATCTTTTCCTGTCTAAATCCAGTCATATAATTTGTAATTCATGTTTAAGCTTCCTCTTCGATAAGAAATTCCGAGAAATATCAAAAGCATTTTTAGAATCAACAAACAAACACTTGTATTAAAGCGTAAGAGGCTTAGGTTAAGACAAATGGTTTAAATGTATTCCCTGAAAATGCAAAAGGCAGAAAATACTGTAGATTTCGCCTCAGAAATGGTCACTAATGCTTTTATCTCCCTGGTTACTGTCACTTCCAGAAAACTATGTCTTCTTAGAGTTAAAGAGAAAGATTCTAAAATATTTCACTTCTTTCTTTTACTCTAACCAAGAAAAAGTTTTAGAGAAACATTACATTTTACTTATATTTCTTTTGATTCTGTGAACTGAAATTTTCCGAAATAGCTGAAATTTTCTAAAATATTTATAGTGGAATCTAGACAAGGTTTTCAAATTGCCTGATATGGCGTGAAATAATAATTTATATGAAAATTATGGGTTTAATAGATTAAAGGTATTTTTTACTTTTGCTCTAATTTTAAACAAAAGAAATAGACTCTTCAGTAAAAAAATAGACTCTTTCAAAAGAGTCTATTTTTTTATCGACATTTTTTTTTCCGTATTACTTTTTTTTAAAACTAATTTTACGGAAATAAAAACTACTTTATCTTCTTATAACAACCTGCGGACTGATGAAATTGATTGCAATGAAGATCTCTACAATGTTTGAACATACTGAAAAAAAAATAATTATCACAAAAGAAATGTTCAAGGTTTGACAACTGCATAAAATTTAAAAAGTTTACAAAGCTGTAAGAAGTTGCTGAACCGGCAATAAAGCAAAATAATGATATGTTAATCTTTTCCCATGAGAAAATAATGTGCACATAACAAAGTTATAATGCTAAAAGTTTTGTTGTATATTCAGTAACCTTTGATGATATGCCTAAAAGTGTTCGATCTGTACAATTCTTTTAGAACAAGAATTCTGTAATGGTTTGGGCCACAGTTCAAAATAACGGGAAATTTTCGCTAAAATTCATCGACAATGGGGAAAATCAATGCTGAAGATTAGAAAAAGGATGTATTGGCTACACATTTATTGCAATATGCTGACAGATTGCATCCTAAAACCATCGCGCAGAGCCAAAACAACACAGGCCTCTCTCCAGGTCAATTGCCCAAAGTTTGTGAAGCAAAAAGATATGCCCCCTTCTTCACCGGATCCAAATCATTTAAACTATTGTGTTTAAAGGATTCTAGTTTCAAAAGTTAATGCTAAAGAGCACAGAAGTTTAGACTCTCTCGGAACTTTTTTATTAATTGAATCGGACAAATTACCTCTTAAAGTGATTCGTCCCGTCATCGAATAATGACATAAGAGATTATCTTGAGTAATCGATAAAGATGGTGGACGGTTTGAGTAACAAATTTTTAAGGTAAACTTTTATTTATAATGTTCATAATAATTGTGTATTTAGCGTTTTCTATTGAATATAACAGTATTCTGTATATTCTGTAGCCACCTTGTATTGCCTTTATGTTCTCTCTATAAAGTGTAGAGGAGAGTGGGGTCAATTGTAACATTTTTTACTTAACTATTTTTAACTAACAAAAAATTCAATATATTATTAGTATTAATTGACAGACGAGTAAAGTAGACTATCCTCTACTAGAAAAAAAAATAAATACCTGATTTTAAATATTATTATATTAGTTATTAACAATTTTTGACAGTCGTGCAGTTGTTACAATTGTCCCCACTTACGGGGTCAATTGTAACAGTTCATAAATTCAACTAAAACAGTTAATTATATATATTATCATAGTTGTGATATATTTTTTTATTGATCAAAATAGTAGTGATATTTTAGGAGTAAAAATAATAATGAGCAGAAACTTAAAGGAATAAACTTTTAACTTTAAGGGGTTAAAAATTTTAATTTATGCTGTGAAAGGTGACAAATAAAATAATGCACATACAACATAATATAAATGATATAGGAAACTATTGGTGGTTCTTAAAGAGTTAAGTAATGGTTTGTAAACACAAGATTATTTATTTTCAGCTGTTACAATCGTCCCTTTACTTATTGTTACAATTGTCCCCAAGACGCCATTTCAGCTTCATTTGTTAAAAACAATGCTAGTTAATTAGCAAAACTAATCTTTTTTTTATTGAAATGTTAATTAAAGTGTCCACTTACATATTCGGTTACTAATTTTTATTTGTTTGAACAAAATTACTCTGTTACAATATAATATTCTAATACCAAAAAAAGTACTTGCGTGGCGTGAAAATATCTTTTGTGATGTAACTCTTTCAAAAGTACACAAAAATGGTTGCCATCAGGGGTGTACATGTAGATTTATTAAATACACCTTGTGCGCCACCTAGGAACCAAATCTAGAACCCGACACTCGAAATTTTTGCTCTGTTACAATCGTACCCTGTTACAATTGACCCCACTCTCCCCTACTTATCAGTATTTTTTAATTTTTGTCTCCTAATATCTTTTAATGCATCATTTAAATGTAGTGCATCGAATTTATTTAGCTATTTTCTTTATCTATATTTTCTCTAAAATTGTCAAGAAAAAGATCATTATTTGACTTTGCAATGGCCGCTAATTCTTTTTATCTTACTACTGACTGTCACTCTCGGAATACTGTTCTTTCAAACTTAAAAACAAAAGTTGGAATTCTAATATATTTCAAATCTTCGAATTTCTACTTTTTCTCATTTTAACAGGGAAGAAAGTTTCATGATTTTTTTTGTATTTCCTAGGATTTTACGAACAATCTGGTCTATTCTTGATGAATGCGCAATCTGTATTATCCGATATTCCCTTTAAAGAGAATAAAATTATAGAATAGAGAAAAACGTTAGGGGAAACTTCGCTGAACAGTTTTTCAAGAAGGGAAGACCTTACTTCAATTTCTAAAACGCAATTGGTTTTTGGAGTTTTTAGGATCTCAACTTTGCATCTTATTCAATTTTCTGAAGGAGAACCGCTTTGTCTTTAAAGAAACGAAAATGCTAGTTCCATCTGTATTTCAATCTCAAATAATTGAACGAACTAAAATTGTTTCATAAATGTCATAGACTGAAAATTATTTGATCTATAAGTCATTTAAATTGATTTAATTAAGTAGTTTAATAAAATATAAAGGACTAAAAAAAGAATAAAACATGCTGAGTAAATATAAATCTATTAGCTACAAATTTTTATGTTTAGCAATTATTATACATTTACTTGGGGGCTTAGCCCCCTGCTCGGTGTCGCTCACTAACCACAATGATTGGTTTTCAATAATTGATGTTTCTTGGCATGAAGGAGTTGAAATTATTCAAAAAAAATATATGTACTTGAAGTAGTAGTAGTAGCTCATTTACGACGCACTATGGGCTATTGGTGACGGTCTGAGAAACATCCTTGAGGATGATCCGAAGACATGCCATCAGAATTTTGATTCTCTGCCGAGGGGATTCCCATTCTGCCAATTTCCCATTTCCAAATATTTCCATTATGATACAATTAAGACCTATTAGAGAACATAAAAATTTTTTTGAAATAACATTTAAAATTAAAAGTTTGTTGTTATAACAAATTTTGTAAGTCAAATTTCAATCAGACACCGAATCAAATAAATTTATTCTTACATTGTAACATAGAATTACGTTATTATAAAGATAATAATAAACAATTCAAAAAACTCTTAACTTTGAAAACAACAAAATCAAAAAGGTAATAATAACAGTGCAAGTAAATATTTTTAAATTAGGGATACTAAAAAATTCTTAGAGAAACAATACCTTTATGATTTCTATGAATTTAATACTGATGGCTATCAAATAAATATAAAAATTCATGTGGGAAAACTGGATTCTACCATGTAATTTTCCGGCAGTAAAAATATACAGACAAACAATGGAAAACTGCGACACAATTTTTAGATTTTTATGTATAGTTATATATAGATTTTTATATATATTTAGTATTCACTGCTTTAAAATAATGATAGAAAAAAAAAGTAATGAAAAAAGTTTATTAAGCGCTTTATTCGTGTTTAATTTAACACAATATCAATATGAAACTGTTTTACGTGCAAAAAATAAATAACTTCTGAATTTTACTATTTTCAGTTAAATCAAGTTTGATTTATAATTTTCAAAAATTATTTTAAATATCAAAATTATTTGAAACAGTCGAGTTTATTTGTGTGCTAATGTCATTAAACATTTAGACACTCATTCTATAACACATTTTAATAAAATTCCTGTTTAAATAATGCTTTGTTTTTCGATTCATGAAATAATTTAGTACATTTTTTTCCATTCCTTTTTCTGAAAATTAAGAAATGTAAGCAATTTTACTAAAACAAAGATATTGTTACAACAACGAAACATTCAGTAAGAAACTTAATAAAGATTTTTTTGTTAAATAAATACTAGTTCTAAATTATCTGTCGAGTAAATAATGTCTAATAAACACAAATTGAGACGTGAACCTAACTACCTTACTCAGAGCTTATCATTTCATATTTCATATTCATTTATTTTCTTACATTCAAAAGCAGGTTCTGAACTATATTAGTCCAATTTCTGAATTCTATGATTGTAAAATAAATCAAACTCATCAATTAAAAATTAATTTTAAAACAAAATCATTGTGATGATAAAAAAAATTTCTTTTGTTAAATTTCCATCAATTAAAACCATGATTTTAGATATTAGCAATATAACAAGCAATAAACTATTTAATTTAGCATGCTTTAAAAAATCCGATTTCAAATTTAATCGCATTAGAAGTTAAACTAAACGTGTGTTTGTTTCACTTCACATCGTATAATATTTGTTTATGATATGACGTAAAGAGAAACATCATATCATGTGATGATATCATATCATGAACATCATATCATATTAGTGAAACATCATATTTGTTTCACTTCCCATGTTCAAAAGTTTAAACGTAATAGAACATTTCAAAACTAAATTAGTCAAAGTACTGAATTCCATGATGGTAATTTTAGTAAAATCATTGAACAAAAGCTAATTATAATAAGAAAAAAATGAATTTTTCAATAAAAATTGATATCTCTGTATAACAGCTCAGAGATCGAAAAAATCTATTTCTCTAAATTCTTGTTCATTACAAGCACTATGTGAGGTATAAGCAATATCAGAAGCAATAAAATATTTAATTTAGGATGTCCTAAAATATTTATTCCCGTCTTCAAATTTAATTACCTTAGGAGTTACTTCCACATAAAATATTTTCTCGTCGCTTTGAAATCCTCAAGTACCCTTTCAGTGATTAATACAAAATGGGATTATTTAGTTATGTTTTCTTTGAAATAAGATCTTTGTTCACTAAGGTTTGTATTGCAAGTAGCACAAAAATTTCCGCAAAAGAAGCCTCGCATTAAATTACTTTTAATGATTATCTTTGAAAAGGGCAAAGTAAAGGCCAGAAGCTATTTCATAGTGATGAAATTCTTCTACTTTCAATACTTTCGGTAGGAGGGCTATTTAAATGTTATTGCTCCCAAAAGAGCCGTTTTTTAATCCTCCTCAATTCCTTTATCTAATTATTTCCAAAGGGAAACTGAGTTAGAAAATATACTTCATTTCTGTAGGAGTGCATGTATTAACATGCTCGTCTTCTTGACTGAGAAGATTTGAAAATCTGCATAGGGTGATGAGTGTGGAACCTCTTTAATATATACCGAGATGATTATAAAGAGGTGCATATATTAAAACTTACGCATCTCAACTGTCTCACCTAAAGGTTTTCTATTGCTAAACGAGCAGGGTTGGCCAGGAAATGATAATGAATGCCTCCTCCTTTCTCAAAATTTATTAAATTCAAATCAGGAGTAAAATTTTAGGCTCTAACATGGGGCAAATTTTGTTCTCGGTATCAACGTCTTGATTAATTTTTGAAGAAAGAATATTTTGATGCTTATTACAGCCCTTCGTTTGAGAGATATAGAAATCTTATTTTTAATTTCCGATACATACCATTAACTATCATTATGCAATACAGTATTTCATTTTTGCAAAATTTTTATGGAACATTTGTCAGCTTTAAGCTTTCTCAACAATAAGTTTTGCTAAAGTAGGTGCAATTTGTAGAAAAAAAAAGTAGCTAGCAGCGATTTCTTTTAATGAGTAAATAAAGTAAACATGGTGCAAATTTTGTTCATACCTAAGCGTAGCATAAAATTTTAATTCATCACCTAAAGGTTTTCTATTGCCAAACGAGCAGGGTTGGCCAGGAAATGATAAGGAATGCCTCCTCCTTTCTCAAAATTTATTAAATTCACATCAGGAGTAAAATTTTAGGCTCTAACATGGGGCAAATTTTGCTCTCGGTATCAACGTCTTGATTAATTTTTGAAGAAAGAATATTTTGATGTTTATTACAGCCTTTCGTTTAGAAATATAGAAATCTTATTTTTAATTTCCAATATATACCATTAACTATCATTATGCAATGCAATATTTCATTTTTGTAACATTTTTTATGGAATATTTGTCAGTTTTAAGTTTTCTCAACAATAAGCTTTGCTAAAGTAGGCGTGATTTGTAGAAAAAAAAGTAGCTAACAGCGATTTCTTTTTATGAGTAAATAAAGTAGTAGCTGTTTACTTTAACCCTTTTCAAGGCCGTGGTAAGTATATTACCACCTCGTTTTTCCACTTTTAATTTAGGTTTCCATTTTTCAATAACTTCAGCTTTCTTGAAGTGAGTTTGAATAAAATTGGTAACCATTTGTCACTTTTAAAAAACGTATAAAAGTTATAAATACATAATTCCTTTTGAAGTTTGTAGCATTTAAGGAATTTATTTTATAAATAAAGAAAAATAAAAGTCAGTAAGTTCCTAATAGGTCATGTTAAATATATTTACCATCAAAAAAATTGCATTTTTATAAACTGAATGAGTTTCTTTTTTATATATATCAATTACTGTTCTTAAAACAATTTCAATTCCAAAAATACTTTAATTTACCTTTACTAGAAATAAAGGACCCGTTAAAGGGTTAATAGATCTAGTATTAGCTGAAGACTCAGCCCTGGTCATTAATAGCATTAAAGATCAAAATTAATATTTAAGCGAGGGAAAATAAAAGACTATTAAGTACTCTACTTTTAAAAGTTCTTAATTTTAAGTATCGTTTTTTTTTTTCACCTATAGTATGCATAATTTCCTATTTCATCAAACCGCTTTAGTTTTTATCAAATTTATAAATTTGCATTTAAATAATTTGATCAAATATTAATTCACAGTAAAGCAAAGGTAAAAATATTTAATCAAGAAATGCGATGTTACATCGACTGTCAAGTTTCTAACTTACTCTTCTCAAGAAATTAAACAACCTTAGCGATAGAAAAATACATATTTCGGTATTTAAATTCACTATTGTATAAAATTTCCTTTATCTTTCTTCCTCTCTCACCTTATTAAATAATAGCTTCAGGCATTAAAAGATGTTCCCGAGAATTAAATCTTTTTTTTATGAATAAACATTTCTTCTTTAGTTTATAACAGATTCTAATGTAAACATTTGAAATTAGATTTTGTTTCTTGCCTTTGGACATACTTTAAAAAATTCAATGAAAAATATATTGGGTATTTTAATAAGTTACCTAAAAAGTGAAAACTTCGTAGTTTTTTTTTAAAAAAATGAAAGAATAAGGACTATTTAATAAAAATGCATTTAATCACCTTATAATAAAAATTCTGTTTTTGATATACCATCTTTAAACAATATTATTAATTATTTTTTTCAATTACAAAATTTGAAAGATGAAGTAATTTATTTAATAATTAACTACAATAAGCCATAATATATCCTTAAATAAAAAATAATAGTTTGTACGAAGTAATACATTTCAATATTATTGTTTTAATTGATAGTATCATATTGAATTGTAAAATAATTAGTTTTCTTTAGTAATATATAAACAAGCAACGTTTTATGTTAACATTTATATTATCTATATGCACATTTATTTCTTTACTTTTTACATTTATTTATTTACAGTTGTTTATTTTTGGTCCCTATAAACCTCTGTCATTTCAAAGTACAGATAGCACAAGATAGAAAAGTATATCACAAGCATATGTCTATGCCTACGATGAGATTCGAACCCGCTACAATATTTGCTTCTTTGCAATGTCTTTCTCTTGTGTTATTCTCCATATATTTTCTATATATTATTCCCCCTGGCAAAGGATTAAAATGAATCACTATCACACATTGTCATTGCATGAGCCTGTTTTGCAATAAATAAAAAAATACTTAGAATTGTAACTTTTTTCTTAATCATTTGTTTTACAGGGGCCTGCCTGGCCTAACAGTCTCACTCTTCCACCAAACGCTATGGATAATTGAGGTAGTGAGTTTGAATTCCATCTCAATCCTGGCTGTGTAATAATGCACGGATAGATATGGCATAGATACATGCACATGCTACACACACATGCTTTAGAGCGTAATATAAAAAAAAATTGCTTGTCTTGTCAAATTGAAGAAGCACGAAAATGAGAAGGACAGCACAACGATATTCGAAGCTTTACTACGCTTGGTGGAAAGAAAATAACTTTCGGCATCATCAAAGTATGTAGTTTTACTTACAATAAATGCTAAGGGTCTTCGTGTAGTATCAGTGTTCTGCTAATTGATCTGCCTAGTTGATGTAAGGGGAATCGAATCCCGTAATAACACTGAATATATATTCTTCTTGCTGTCTTTTCAGACTTGTACTATCTGTTCTTCAAATTAAATGGAGTTTTTAAGCTTTCTATTTATCTACAAAGAAACACACATATGTAAGTGAATAAATAAAGAAATCCTTCTACCCCCTTAAATGATGCATACAATAGGCATCATACCCTATTCTATCCAAGTATAATACTTTTAAAACGATTGAAACCATCAGCTAGGAATATTTTCCTTCTGATTTAGAAATATATTAGGATAATAAATATTTATCTGTAACCTAACCCTTATCAGACACTTAAATAAACTGCCATTTTAAATAAACCATCGAAACACTCGAATAATATTTTATTTAGCAAAAGATATGGACATAAAAAAGTTAAAATTACCAAATAAATGGTAAAATGTAGCTGATGAAGAAAATCTGAAGAACTTTTCGGTAATTTTATCGTCTTATCTGAGAGTACTGCAAAAAAATCCATTTATTTGGGGAAATTTACTTTTCAATTTTGCATTTTTACTAAATGTGTGGTAATAAGAAATAAATTTTGAAAACCAGATTTTTCGGTAAACCGTTACCGAAGGAACGGAAAAATTGCCAGATGAATGATTTATATAATTTTATCTTAACACCAAAATTACGTTTTTTTATTTTTTTATCTGGAAATGAAAACCATAAATATTATTAGCTTATGGGTACGGTAATGTCACCTGATTTTAATTATATGTTGTACACTCAGTTTTAATTATGCACATAAACTAAGGAGCGTTTCACTTTTAGTTATACTCTGGTTAACATATTGCAGAGTTTAAGGAAAAGTATTTATTTTATAGTATGCGGTTCATTATACACCAAAGCTGCGTTTCAGATAATTTGTCTTAGATTTTTTTTTTTTTGCTTTGTTTTCATGCTTTTTTTCTCTTTGCCTTATTTTTATTCTATCATAATATACTTTTATGGGTTGCCTCATGACACCACATCTGCTGCTATATTCCTTTAAGCTTTATTGAGCAGCTTTGTTTACTTTTTCAGGCATGTAAAAATACAATGATAAACAAAATTTCGGCTGTATATATAAAAACCACATAGTTTCGCAGTCATTCCTAATAATTTTTATAACTTACTAATTCATAATTCCTTTTATCTCATAAAATTAATCCATAATTTCTTATTTTCAAAACTTACTATTTTTATATGTATATTTTACATGTTTTATCAAATAACTTGTAATATTGTGAATGTATTATTAAACACAAATATTCTACTGGACAGTAAATAGACTATTAGTGTATTTTTTAGAATAAAATAATTTTATCCGCAGCAAAAAAGAAATGTAGAATATAAACAGACAAAAATTATCAAATTATAACAATAAATAAGAAAAAAGCTATGCAAGTAAATGCAAAAACACTGACTTAAATAAGCACAAATAAGCGAAGTTTAACAAATTATATCAATAAAGTATTTCTTAATAATATTTAAAATATTATTTGTTTTTAATTTTTGCAGCATTTTATTTTTTTAATAATTTTTCCCTATTGAAAGAAAACAGTGCTTATTACATTTCATATGAAACTTGTTTTACTTAGTTAATTCAATTTTATTTTTAAATTTAATTATCGTATTTTAAGAGTACCAATTCATTATTTACTTTTGCAAATGCAGAGCGCGGGAAAAGACAACTCTCATAATTATTTAATTAGCTATAAATTCTATTTCCAGAAGCACGTCTAATTCAATTCACTTTGGAGGAAATTTATTTCATCTAAAGTTCAATTTCTCCCGGGGTGTTAAATAGCTACTTATAATTTGGTTGTCCTGGTGCATTTATTACGATGCCATTTCCGCAAAATGTTCTCAAATGTAATGTTTCGCGCAGAAATCTGACACTTCCACTATTTAAATCGATACAGCTTACATAAACTTTTGCTTGTTTCTCTCTTGTTTATGTTCTCACTTTTGTTCTCTTTCTATTTGTATGAAAAGAGCAAAATATTCAGTGTGAAATACAAAAACATGATTTTCTTCTATCGGAACTACGCTTATAATTTTTTTAAACCTTTTTTTTAGTTTATTTTAACGCATATATATATATATATATATATGGATGTATGCTTCTCAATATTTCAAGAACGAACTTATGAGAAAATTGCAGAATCTATTTGGAATATATGCATAACCTGAGGAGTGGAAGTTTTCTCAAAAATGTATTTCTTACAGCTGCCAACTTTGATGCATTTTCATTACATTTATTCCTCCTATATTTCCTAAAAATCCGTTTCTATTCCCAGATGGAGTCGGAAGACGGGCGGTCAAACTCTTGACATCTCCTCCTCCGATGAAAAGCATCACTTGATAAACGGTTCTCTTATCCTACGCCGCGTTACCCCCCAAGATGGAGGATTATATGTCTGTGTCGCCAAATGTGACGCTGGAGAAGTTAGATCTGAAACACAGCTGACAGTTAGAGGTGAGACTTTCCAACCTACCATAGCATCTAAAAAAATTTATGGTGTCTTAAAAAAATAAAAATACTTAAAATACACACTAGATATGGAAATAAATTTTATTTTTAAAATAAAATTTGGTTATGACACAGAACTGGTGATGCTTGTTTGAAGCAGTATANAGGACCGTAGATATAGTCATTTGCATAGGTGTCCAAATACTTATTAGTAGATAGTGTATATATATATGTATATAATTTCTTAAAACAAATAAGACAAACTGGAAAACAGAAAAAAAAATAAGTAAAAATATATAATCTCATCAGCAGCTCACACAATTATATAGCTTTGTATTACAATTATATAGCTCACACAATTATATAGCAACTATAATGCTTTGGTATACAATCGTGTACGGCTTATATATTATATAGTTATTTATCATAATATTTCCCCGAATAAAAATTTTTTGACAAACTATCTAAACGTCCTTATATTTTGATTCTTTTTGAAACTTCATTAAATCTTAAACTGACTAAAATAAGTGGAATTTATTTCATTTAATTATTTACGCCATAATAATGTTTGATCTTACTATCGGATTTTCGCGTAAGAAGATGTACTTTTAATGATTGAATAGGTTAATATAAAATGCACTAAATATATACTGCAGACGGAATAGTATATTCTGGAATTGCGTTAGAAAGTAATTTCTTGTAAATAAATAAGTTTTTTTTTTAATGGTTTAAAGTTTGAGCTTCAAATTATAAAAGATATTGTATAAAAAACTATGAAACCGTGTCAAATATTTTCTGAAAATCTTCAGTGTATTTGTGTGCAAGCAAAAGAAATATCATAATTATAACCACAAATCATTATAAGTGTTTTTTATATTGTGGTTTTAGATAATATTATATATTTAAAATTTCTTTTGCAGTCTAAACCTAATTCTTTCACTTAGAAATGTGTTCTTTTTTTGGTGAAACTTTAGTCTTGGAATAATGTTTCACTTCTTGCAATTCTTTTAATCTATTCTTAATAATAGTTTTACTTCTTTTTTATTACATGCTCCAATGTTTCAACATAGCATACATTTATCATCGTCACCCAAGAGGCATAAGGGATTTTTCTAGCTTAGTCACTGGAAATTTAATAAAAGACTTTTTTTCCCCAAGTTTATCTACGAGTTAAGAAAAATCAGCTTGATTCAATTTAGGACGAGTATGCGAACTAGTTATATTCATCAGAACCACATTAACGAAAACTTCCTTTTTTGCAAGTTTAAAAGGTAACTTGGAATTATTCAAAACTTCTTTTTATTCATGTTTAAATAAGTAATAAATTCTAATAGTAATTTCATAATAGAGAAGAATTGAATAATTTGGATTTGCACTGATTTAAGACGATAGGGAAGTAAAGCGTAAATTATTTTTAAAGTTTGGTAAAAAGATTATTAAGTAACATAGCACAAGTAAAAATTTAATGTTTTAATACAATAAGGTGCTTTCAATATTATTTACAATTTGAATATTTGCGTTTTAAACATGTTTCATAAAAACAGTTTTGGTTAGCACATAATATTTGATTAACAATTTTATATTATTTTTAGTTACAAAGAATTTTTAGTATTACCATATTTAATTGATTTACTGAATATTAAGCAGTTAAATGGTATGTAGAGCACAAATGCGTTGCATATATGTCAATTAAATGCATAAATTAGTAAACATTTAATTTAGATTCAGTTTAGATAGGAAATTAAGTATGGATTAAGTATGTTATACATCGAACTATCTTATTTATAATCTTTTATTAATGGTTTCATGTGCTTAACTTTTATTTTTAGTTAACATTTAATTACTGATCCAAAATTGTGTTTGCCAAGAATTTTCGGAACAGTGATTACAATTTATATAATTTTCATGTTTCCTGACCATGATGAAAAGAACTAACGTGTACGAAACGCTTCCCTTGCTTTATTATGCAAGGCATTATATTTTAATTTGAAACTATTACAGTGTACTCATATATTTTAAAAAATAATTTTAACATAAGTATTATTTTAAATTAATAAATAAATTTAAATAAATAAAAGACAGTTAGAGGACACTTTTTCAATAACTAGGAACAATACCCTTGAGAGCAGCTGATTCCGAAATTCTATAAATATTTATGTTATGCAGTAAATATTCACTATTTATGCAGTATACATTTTGATTTAAAGAAAACTAACCCTTTTATAACGTTTTCTTTTCAAACTTTGGGAATATCATAGTATCTCACATATTAAATATACGGAAAAATTATCCGTGTGTTATGTCATGTTTTCTTAATATACAATACAATACTTAACGTGCAAGAAAATGAAATTTTTATTCACAAATATTTCATAAAAATATAAAATACTTAAATACTTGAAAAATACATTTTAAGGATCGATAAGTTAGTTTAAAGTATTTACATTAAACTTTTTGTAATGGAAATTAACTCGGTTTTGCTTACAAAATTTTTGGGCATGCATAAAATTGCCATTTGAAATTGCTTCTATTGTTATTGTTAAGGATATTATCAAGTAACAGTCTTATTTTAAGCTTTTTACTCTTATTTTTTAAATCAATAATGTATATTGATTCAATTATTATCATGTATGTCCAAAATGGGTCCTATAACGAGGAAAAATTATTTTTAAGTTATTTGTGAAAAAATAAATACTTATTAGGCAAAACTATAACATACTCAAACATTTTTGCTATGAATTAAATTTGAGCTAGTAACTAGTTAGAGCTACTTACTTTAAACTAGCAAGAGCTTAAAGTTTAGTTTTGTGCTTAACTCCCAACTTTTGAGGACTGTTCAAGTATAATTTAGAAACAATTTAGTTTTAAAAATTCAACAAATTGATCAGATAAGACTTGAGTTGTTATCAAAGCTTATGATCTTAAATTTCATCATAAAATATTATTTTCCTATCTGCTTTTGCCGATAAAATTATAGCACACGAAACGGCCTAATGCTTAAAAAGACAGACAAATCTGCATTTGAAAATCATGTTTTCAAAATCTATATTATTTATTCGCTTTTGAGTAAGAGATAAACAAGTGATATTTCAAACTAACTAAAAAAAATTCCAATTTGCTGATATCTTACGATTTTTACATTTCATCTTTCACGTAAAAAAATCATGGTAAAAATACCAATTGGCATGACAATATGACATTCAAAAAAATCAACGTATTTCTGGTTAATAAAGCAAAGATATACGTTATTAAAACAATTCAATTAGTAGTTTTTCCTTTCGCGTGTTGACAATTTATAGAAACTTCTAGTTTCCAAAATTGCAGTCCTTATTACCCCACATTTAATAACAAATGCAAAGCTGAAAACTAAACTTTACCAAATACATAGTTTATTTACCATGCTCTAAGGTATCGTAATAAAATTACCTTATTTTACCAGATTTACCAAATTTTATCACTGATTTTAAAACCATATTTTATTGTTATTTTTCCAAAATAATTACCATAGCGTTTCGCTAAAATTTACCAATCTTTTTGGTGTTCCCATAGATCCAGAGACACTGTAAACTTTACCATATTCTGGTAGTTTCGATCATACTTTTCTCCAAGCCTCCTTCCAGACTGCCACAGTTTTTTATACAACTGTGGTTAAGCTAATTCCCTAGCTCACCAGTCAGAAAATTGATATGAAGGGTCATCTTTCTCCAATCAAAATTTAAATAAGTGGATGTTTTAGCATAAAAAAATAAACAGGTAAATAAATAAGTCAGCAAGTAAATAATTAAATAAATAGATAAACTTTTTAATATACAGCAGGGATGGCGAACCAATGGCACACGTGCCATTTATGGCACGCAACACAATATTCTGGGCACGCTACAGATCACAAAGTTCACTATGAAGCATTTTAACAATTAAATTAAAATTCACAAAAACAAACAAAAAAAATAAACAATTAACAACAAAAAATAAAAATTTAATGCCAAAAAAACAATGACTGTAAAAAACAAGCTAACAATAAATAACTAGCAAAAGAATTAGCAGTCTTGCTTAAACTAGCATCTTACAACCTAATATAAGTCAGTTGTCTTCTAATCTGCAACAACAGAAGTCACACTAATGTCACTTTAGGTTGAATTACGCGTTTAACTGAGACATTGCAAAATGTTTTTCTTTTCATAGTAGATAAAGAGTTCTGAGTTGATAGTATTTAGTATTATTATTTTCCCAATAATCAAGGAATCAAAATTATTTGACGGCGCGTCTATGACCTCATTAAACAATTTTTTGAAAAAATGGCACGTTGGTGCATAAAGGTTCGCCACCCCTGATATACAGGATCATTTATAAGTTTATAAGCATAAAATGGAGAGATACAGTTGGGTGAAATTTGCTTGAAATGTTGACATTTAAGAATGTAAATGAAAAACTTTTCCTTGAATATTCATTTAGCTGCAATAAATAATACCATTGGTTTATTAGATAATATTATATTATTCTGAAATTTCTTTTTAAATCAGAATTATTTCAGAGCGTTGCTTAAAAAAATTATTTCAAATTTATTGAAAAATTTAGCTGTAAGTAATATCAATCGTATTTTTTAGATTAAATCAGAAGAGTTTCTTTAAGTTTTTGAAATCTCGAGTGTTCTTTAACAGCTTGAATAAGACATTTTTTACAGAAATTGCTTTGCTAACTCGCCAATGCGAGAAAAATACACTCTAATGGTTGTTTTAAAACTCAAAATCGATGATCTGGAGAAACAGCTAACGTATTTTTGATGAGGGACGTCATTCCAAATGCTGACTTGCAAATCTTTCTTTTGATATTTTTTTCATCTTCTTTTCTTGTGACAGTCAAAGAAAACCAGCAGTTTATGCCCTCACCAACTACTTCTTTTTGATTCTGGATCATGAAGTAAAACTCTTAAAGGGTATGATTTTTTTTTTGTTTTTGTTATATGTGAACAAAAGCTGCTTGGACATTCTTATTTTTCATCTGTCAACACTCGAATGTGTGCTGCATATTTGAAAAAAAATTAAAAAATATAATAATTTTAGAGATAAAAAAAAGTTCATTTTATCGCTGGGAATTAATATCATCGTACTACAATTTATACTATCTAGAAAATAGGAACGAAAATACTAAAATATTCTTAAACTCGTAATGCTCATCATGCTCTTATATTTGATAAATTTTAAGCTTAAACTCAATCTTTTCTAAAGTTTAATCCTTTTTAAATGAAAACTATTATCCTAACAAAATTTAGATAGGCTTATGTTTAATAAACCAAAGTATTTTATCGAAAGTTTTGAAATAATATTTTATTTTTAAGCAAAATAGTTTCTTCTTTGCAAACCAAAATGAATTATTTGTAATTCTAAATAAATAAACACTACATGTTGCAAAGGAAAGAAATTGATTCGTTGATGATTATTTTGATTTCTAACATGTAACGTTTAATTTGCTGAAAGGTTATTTCACTGTCTTGTTCTGCATAAGGTAAACTAATTAATAGCTTTGGCAAAAGCACAATTTCTAAATTTAGATATATGCCTGAGCTAACTTAGACCAAAATGACTATAGAATTTTTTTAAAGTTCATATTCATAACAGAATCCAATACAAAGATATAGCTTCAAAGTAACAGATTCAGACATTAAATTTGAAGCCATGCCATATAAATAACTCTATGAGGTGTGGTGTAAAAATTGCACTGCCTTCGCTTGAAAACTCTTATGATTCTTATTTCTTAAAATGATCAGTCAATAAAAAGAAATTTAAGACTGACTTGTTGTTTTAATGATTCTGTATAGAAGTAAGGGACTGAATATTCAGCTGCTATGTTCAATAACGTGTGAACTTGACTCAACTGCTTTCAATGTTAATACTCATGAATTAGAATCTCTATTTATTGCACTCTAATCAGCACCCTGTTAACGGCAAAGTGTGCTCTACAAATTGTGTAGTGTATATTGATTAGCTAGTCTCATTTGGAGTTGCTTCTGTTAAACCAGAACGCGTTATAGCATAATCGGCAACTCTGGATATATCTTCTTGGACGAATTTCTCCTTCATATTACCTTATACGTTGATTTAACTTCCTACTATTGCCTAATTACTGAGAATAACCCAAATTGAATAATGGAATAACAATGATAATCATGCTCTATTGTTAGAATATAATGAGTATTGAAAGTCAAGCTCAAATGAATTACATTGAAATTTAGCATACTGTAACTTATTAATAAACATACTCTATGCAACGAATACGGAATATACCAATGGTTTTCCGCTTACATGCCAATGATCCGAAAATGCAGCATCGAATATGAGTTTAAACTTCATGAACAAAATTAATAAATCTAAATAATATTATTTTCATGCATTTAAAATTAACATTGTTTTTTTGTACATTTAGTTTGCTTTCGTTTTCATAATTATTTGATTTATTAGAAATTTGACGTAATTTGTTAAATTTTATTCTGTTTATAATAAAATTTACCAAAAATCTAACTTTTATAATACGACAACATTGATTGCTGACTTATAAAGTGATATTGTAACCCTCTGCTAGGCATCAGATTCGAAATTTTGTTTTTAACTTTTAAAGTCAAAGGAACATTGGAACATTGTTTTAGGAACATTGACTTTTCAAGGTTATATTTTAGATTTCAAGTTATGCATCAGATTATGATGTGTGGATCTAATTTAATTGGTATTATGACAGTTATTCAATATAACTAATGATATATTAATGGAAAAAGGCATATACGTGTTTAGACTCAACTTCATTTTACATGAATTTTCTGAATGTTGATAACGAACGGATAGAGACAGAATACTTAGAAAGTAGTAAAATATATGTACTCTTTCATATTCAGTGATTTTCCCGTTTTTTGATCTTATAACTATTGAAAAAAAACTCATTTCCGAGATCTGTAACATTATTTTAGTTATTTGAGAGTGAGAGAGTTTAAATTTAACCTCAAGGGATTTTCAAAGTGATGGTAGTGCATAGATTCTTACTATTGATAGCTATTTCTTTCTGATACTTGTGATTTATTTTACTTCTGGGATAAATTTTTTGTTACTTTGGGATTTAAAGCGTGATAAGTTTTAATTTGTCTCATTTATAAATTTTTCTTTCTCTTAGCCCTATTTCTTAAGGATCCATAACGATAACGTTTTATCGTATAACCAATCAATGGACTAGATTTTTGATTCATATTTGGAAGATCTAGCAATTTGTCAACTAGATCCTGATGAGCCAGGAGTTTTAATTTATAGGCAAACATAGATGAAGACTATGCATCTATAGAATATTTTTTTTCAAAGTAATATTAGACAAGTTTGAGTGGAAATCAAGTCCTAGAGGCAAGAGCAAATAAAAAACGAAAATTTAAAAGTTCAATTATAAAATCGAGTAAGAAAGCGAAATTTTATAAGCCAACAGAATTGAAAAAGCTGTAAGCAATTTTGTAAAAATTTCCTGAAAGCATGAATTGTGCTCCTCTTGAAGTATTTTAATAAACTATGCCTGGAAAAAATCAAGAATATCTTGTCAATATATGATTACTCTATGGTTTTCAAAAAATAATAAACCATTGATATACTTCCCAAACTGTTTTTTTTTTTTTAATTTTCATGGTCTTATAAGACAATACGATATTGTTTCAACCAAAGATATGTACGGGAACGCAGCTGAAATAATCGTAACCACCGTCAGTTAAAAACGAAGCAATTGCCAAACGTCAATGTTCTAAAAATGGGACATCGTTCAAGACGTACTTAATTATTTTGAATTTTTTTAAACTTTTAGATGCTGCTTAGTAGTGCATTTATTCTATTTCAAGAAGTTTGATTTACTCATTCTTACTTTAGAAATTTAAACGATTAAAGCAGCATTGTAAAATAATAAAAATTGTACATTCCTAAAAAAAAATATAAATGTTAGTTTAAAAAAGTTAAATGAATCGCAAACTTATTAGCAAAACATGCTTTATTCGAATATTTTAAAAAAATTCTATTTTATTTCAAACATAAAAAAATTACATCATTTTTGTGACAGACTGGACAAATGAATTACATTTGTTTTAACTGGCTTTCGGAAGCACCTGCTGCACATACTTTGGTTTGATTCAACAGTTCCTATTCTGATACTGGTTCAAAGCACAATAAGTACCCTTATTATTATTATTATTATTTTTCAAATTTTTTAATGCTTGGTAAAAAAGGAAATTGCTTTTTCTGAAAAAAATAGACATCATATCGCATAGAGAATGGAATTATCGTATATTTGCATAAAAATTTTGAGACTACTATTTTTTATTATTTTAAAACAATATTTTTGGACGAACTATTCAACAACTAAAAAGGAATAAAAGTACAAATTCCTTGTCATCTTTTATTTTCACATCGCTGCATTAAATTGAAGCATGTTTACCAATATTAAAGCATATTGCAAATATACTATGTCACTCGTGATTTGTATTGTTAAAAGTTGCATTTTGAGAATATTTTATGGAAGAAAATTTAAAAAAAAAATACTTACTATAATCGGGTAATTTCTTGCGATGTGAAGTCCAAATTGTACATACATACACAGCTCAAAGAAATAAACATTAGTCTCCATTACTTACGAAACGACCACCTCAAACTAAACTCAGTGGCGCGATAGTCCATAGAGGGCCAAGGCCTACTGTGCCCATCTCAGTTTTCTTGACCTTGGGCTCTGGGATGCAGGAGCAGATGTTCCGGTCAGATGGTCAGCCAAACGCGGAACCCCCGGTGTTTATTTCTCAAGCATACTTGGTACTCATTTATCGACCCACTGAAGGGATGAAAGGCTGAGTCAACCTTGCCCGGCTCGATGATTGAACCCAGGACCTGTGACACGGGAGCGCGAAGCGCCACCACTCAGCCACCGGGCGTCAACGACCACCTCAACTTACATTATTTATAGTGGACTTCATAACCCTAGGCTAGAAATTTAGGAATAACTAGGATGAGTGCTGTGACTTACCTTTATTGAGTATTTCTTGAGATGTGAAGTCAAAATACTACAAAAACAGTCTAAAGAAGTACATATGGGTCTATACTACCTTTATAACGACTTCCTCAATTTACTTTACTCATAGTGGACTTCATAACTCTAGGCTTGAAACTTAAGAATTGCTTGAGTGAGTGCTGTAACCATTGTCTGATATTTCTCACGGTGTAAAGCCCTAATATTACAAACTCGGTTTAAAAAAATACACGCTTTTTGATTGAATGTATGAAATATGGATGTTAGGAAGGAAATAAACAAAAAACTTTTAAAATTAAGCAAAATTGTATATTGCCAATTTTCATGTATTACAAACACAAACAATAAGATTTTTTAATTCATTGCACAACGCATTTTTTAAATATACAGGGTGTTTCAATTGAACGTTTTCCACAAACATATTTATTCTAATTATTTCTATATTCCTTATAATTAAAAGACTTATAATTTTTGGTATTAGACTTAGAAGATTATGGTATTAGACTTAGAATTATAATGGTATTAGACTTAGAAGAATTATAATTTTTGTAATTATTCGCATAATTGTTGTTTCGACATTATTCTGATCTAACTAACTACGCGACAGTCTTTGCAGGGATGTGCAACCAATTTTAATGCAATACGTTGAACACTCATTACACCGTAATTTCTGATCCGATAACCTAATAAAGCAATAAATTGTTCTCCCTGTTATTCTGACCAGTTGTGGTAGAAATAGGTATACTACAAGTATTATTAGAAACAAACAAAATACAAAACATAATAATAATAATGATAATAGAATATCAACTGTACATAATTTTATAGAATATAATATAATAGAATATTAACTGTATGTAATTGTTAGAAAAAATCATGAAGTCAAATGTGCAAAAACGATTAGATGATAAGTGCATTTTCGATGCAAAATTTCTTAAACGGTCATTTGACCGGTAATGGTACGTTTAGTGTTAAACACACAGCTATTATGTTTTTGATCTCGAATGTTTCCATGGATGTTACTTTTCTTGTTGAGAAAAAAAGATTCGTAGCTAGAATCATCAACAATAAATATTATTCTTTAAATATACGATTCTTCTATTGGCTTACTCTATAAGAATTGTCTTTAATTATAACAGTATTAAATTACCATTCATTAAAAATTAATTTTCATATGGTTTTGTTAAGTTTAAACATTTTAAAAAGCATTCAAACTTAAATGGCATGTTTAAATTTTTAATAACATAAAGAAAATCAAAGCAATCTATAAATATTAACAAATAGAACTCTGAACAAAAGTAAATGCTGGAATATATTATTGTAAAAATATGTTATTGAAGAAAGAGTTTCTGTAAAGGTAAACAAATCGTTAAATGCAAAATAAAAGTACTGCCTGTCGGATTACAATGATTTACACTGTATTTTTATGATGTTTCTTATTACTATTTCCTTCTCTCACGGGTGTTGCTTTTCTTGTACTAAGAAAAAAAATGATGCATAGGAGCACAAAGAGAAAATCTTACTCTGGAAAATTTCGATTTCATATTCTGCTTCACTTCCTTTTGGAGTAGGAATCAAACGAAAGATAGGAAGCAATTTCTATTGAAAAATAACTTAAATTCCAAAAGATACAGCTCTAGCTTTTTTTTTTATTCAAGAGAATAAATATTGAGAAAATACATCCCTTTTTTTGTAAACGAAATGAAAATGGTTGTAGAAAAACTAATCTCACTTTCTATATAGGTCGATATTTTTTCATGACCTGATTTAATGAGGAGAATTTGTAATGTTAGCAAATACGAGAATATTTTAGAATATTCCACATCCATGGAATAAATTGCTTCGGATGAAGCAACAACAATCAGCTGCTTTTTATGACGATAAAATTTATTTTAATTTATTTTTCTTTCGAAAAACTTTCTCTCTTAACTTATTTTCATTTTTTTCGCCGAATGTATTATTTTCAGATGTGCTTAAACTACTCAATTGTCTTGTTTTCATTCTTTTGCTCTTGAGATAGATATTTTTTTTTGGAATTATATCTGGATTTTTTTTGAGTAAATCGCTTGATACATATTCAAAAGCTAAAGTTACACAAAGTGTTTTTGAAAACGTTCCTAACTTTGGAAAAATGGGAGTGTCACTTTTATTGATTCGTTTGGAAGGAAAAAAAGTTTCATAATAAATGCTAGATGTTAAATAACAGGAGAGCTGCTTTCTCAATACAGAAATTCATTACTTCTTTCAGGCACTTTTCCTGTTTTTTTTTCATTCAATTCTTTTATTTTTTTAAATTTCATTTAATTTTTTTAAAAAAATGTTTTAATGTTTGCGAAAATTGCATCTGGAGAATTGAATCTGAAATTTAAAATGTAAAGCATATTACTTAATCCATGCATTTTATTAAGGTCTTAAGCCTATAATTATTCTCATACGTTTTCTTCATACTTACAATTGTGAAATCAAAATTCATATCGGCTTAATCCTTACAGACTGAAAAAAAGTTTTTTTTTTCACCTTATTTACGAAAAAAATATTTGTATTTCTTAAAATTTTATGTTTTATAAAAAAAAATTAGGCTCTACCACCCTAGATTAATTATAAATTTAGATTTAAAAAAAATTAAAACAGAAAAAATTTTAAAAAAAATCATGTAAAACAATAAATGTTCGAAGTGTCATTCATCATTTTACGACATTTTGGAAAAAAAATTTTAGATGTCGAATAAATGTTTAAATTGCTAAGTTAAATTTTTTTCTTCCAATTCAAAATACAATAACATGCCTTTTTGCAGAAATTTTGTTTTGTAACACATATCATTCATTCATCGCCCAAAATGGTGAACAGCCCCGTTCTCGTTATCTTTTTTCCCGAAGGGGGCCATCATAGAAAATGGATACTTTAACATTATTTCTTGTAGTAACATGATTTTCAAACGCTAAAATGGGAGCTTTCCTTAACGTGGTTTATCGAAGCTCTTTCACCAAGGAAAAGGCCACAGTTTGCTTTACACTCGAAGTGTACTTTACACTTCAAGAGCAAAGCTATAATTTTATGTCAATTAATTTTATGCAAAGTGTTTGATGTCTTATCTCTCTCATATTCAAATCTCTTTCATGCGGCACGTTTGCATTGTTTTTTGCAGTGCTCAGAGCTGATTTTTGTGCATCATGCATAGACTACCCATTTTTTGTGATATCCTTAGCATTCCAATGCTTTTTAGAGCTTATGTATTCGCTGAACAGCTTGCGATGAAATAAAATGGGTGTTTCCATTTGAAAATTTCAATTTTCTGCACCTATAACTGTAACCATGAGTGTCACTTAATTTATGTCACCTACCTAATTTATACTTACCGTTCTCGATGTCCTGAGCTCATACTTTGGAATAACTAAATCTGAAAATCTCATCTCGATCAGTTGAACGTTCCTTAGAGGTCCATAAGTGGAATTTTTTTAATGACATTCCTGTATATATTAAAGGATTAAGTAATAGTATAGTAGTAATAGTGAAAAAAGAGTTTCAGAGTTATATATTTATTTATTAAGATTTAGCATATTTTTAGTAAAAATCAGTCAAGCATACATCACTTTTATGTATATTTCAGTAAGTTGAAGAGAAATTTCTGTCAAGGTAACCAAATAAACTACTACTTAAGTTCCTTAGAAAGAAAGAAAAAAATTCTTATGCCTTACTGTAACTATATTTTGAATTTAAGATGTGATGGGACTTACTAAGATGTAAGAAAATATATCACATTATTTATTTTGGTAAATCCGAATGAAATACGAGACAAATCTGAATTCATGCAAATACGTTAAAAATATGTCCATGCTTCTAATATTCAATTTATTCTAAATCATTGCAGCAATACTTGGAAGAAATATTATTCGATGGTTAGGGCTCAAAGAAAATGGAATTTCATTGAAAGAAATGATGAAGGAAGCTATTTCTTATTTAGAGCAAATCTGAATTACTTAGAAAAAAAGAACATGATTAACATTTTAAAACTGTAATTCATTTAATATTCTTTTTAAAGCTTAGTTCATTTGGAAATACATTACTAATTTGATTAAATTTTAACTTAAGAAATATTAGAGGTTAAGTAACTTAAAATATGATAAAAAACATACCTACTCAATGTATTGGTTGGTTAATATGCTTGTTAAATAAGGTGAGTACT
This sequence comes from Parasteatoda tepidariorum, assembly GCF_043381705.1. Taxonomy (NCBI): domain Eukaryota; kingdom Metazoa; phylum Arthropoda; class Arachnida; order Araneae; family Theridiidae; genus Parasteatoda; species Parasteatoda tepidariorum. Next base: position 11,985,522 of record NC_092215.1, on the reverse strand, counting down.
GGTCTGTAATAATAGGGATACTGGTTAAGTATCGGCGAGTAATTGAAATTTTTACCTAAATATTTTGTTCAGAATACTTTATACTTTGTTCATAAATTGTATTACTTTTTCCATTTTAAATCTGATCTATCTTCTATATTTCAAGCAATTTTTTTTCAAAAGAACAAATTACCCTTTTGTTTTGTTAAACAGTTTTTCACAAGAACCTCCAATGAGCAGTGCCATATATCCTCTGATGAAGTCCTGTGTTGCATTCATGTTTGTTTTGATCTGTTGCAATTTACTTTTCTTTAAAATTAATTGAAATTCTCTAATATTTTTATAAGTCTGATGTAAGCTATAAAATGATTTAATTTATTTCAACACTATATTTCTAAATATACTTTTTTGACTAGTAAAAATTCAATACTTAAAATGTTCAATGGAAGCATAAGAAAACACAAATTTTTCATATTACTTTCTTGTTTATAACTTATGCTTAGTGAAATGAGCTGAGGTAAAAAAATAATGCCATTTTTAGTAATTTTTTGTCTAATATTCAGACATTCACTCAAAGAGATGCAATTTTTGATGGGTAGGTTGGTGATTTTATTTTTCATTAGTGCAAATCATCTTTAATGCTTGAAATCATATAGTAAAGAGTACTTTCATTCTAACTTGTATTTTTCATGATATCAATTCATTCAATCGAGTATTTTCTCCTCTAAAGTATAGGTAAATGTCTGTATTCGGAAAAATATGATAAAGAAATTATGATATGCGATGCTTTGTAAATCAAGCTGGAAAAGCATTAAGTTGTGTGGTTGTATGCAAAACTAACTGAAAGGAACGTCGTAGTGAGCGAAACTCTCTTGATTAATCCCTAAAGCATTTGAATTCTATTTCCTAAGTGAAAATAATGGTTTTATTGGTGATAATTTAAATATTTATCAGCTTTAATATGAAGAACGGAAAAGAAGTATGAAACATGGTCAACTAAAGGTTGGAAGAAAGTCATTTGGAGTGATTAATCCAAATTCAATTCATTTGGAACTGATAGCTTACATTTTATACATTGTCAAAAAAGCAACAAAGTTGAATCCCGGTACCAACGGCAAGTAGTGGAACACGGAAACGGATCAGTAATGGTCTGGGAAGATTTATATCATAATTGCGTCGATCCCCTCTTACATATACATGAGACGGTGGTTCAATACAGTTATAAAACATTTTAGAAGTACACATGCTACTTTGTGCCAGTTAAAATATGCCTCATGAATACTATGTTTCAGCAGGATAATGATCCTAAGCACACCTCCACAATTTTGACAAGTAAGTTTTTATCTAAGAAGGTTTAAATGTTGATTATCTTTTTTTTTAACTTTGCTATTTTTTTTAAAATTTCTAAATTCATCGGAAAGAAAAGTTAAGGCTCGGATTTATTCTTCAAAGACAGAACTACTTCAGGATCTTCAGTCGAAACGGGCGAAAATGCTTGAGTACACTCTAGAAGGTCTTTCTAATTCCATTCCCAGACTGTGTGCAGCAGCCATTAAAGCAAAAAGATTTGCGACAAAGAATGAAAAACTTGCGATATTTTCCTATTTTAGGATGATAAATTTCAATAAAAGTTTGGAAAGACTGAATCGTCTCAAAACTTTTGATTTCAATTTCTCAAATTTTCATTTTGTGTTAGCTAAATAAAATATTTTCAAGTCTATTTTTAGTTGATAAAAATGTATGATGACTAAAACAACAAATTATCAATTCACAACATTAAAAAAATTTGAGTAAGGAAAAAATACATTAAAAAAAAAAATCGTCTCAAAACTTCTATCCCTAACTGCATCTTTGTGATTGGAAATTAAGGTGGCGAAAGACAGTACGTTTGAGCACTCAAAACATTTCAACATTCCTCACCTTAAGTATTTTTGAAGCTGATGAAGTTTTTTCGATTCACAAGTATATATTTCTTCTTCAGTTTCTTGGAATTTTCTATTTAAAGCTACATATCAAAACGTAAAAATGTAAGTTCCACCCAGAACCGAACTTCATTAAGTTTTGTTTCGACTGCATAATATGGAAACATGAATGATGCCTATAATTTAAAAGAAAAGTAATACTAATAAAGTATATAAAAGCATGGCAAAACTTTTAAACCTTGAACTTGTGTAAATATTTGAGTCTCCCAGCTGAGAAATCTGCATTTGATATACGTATTTGGTAACTGTAGCAGAAGGTACTATGTGCTGTTTCGTGGACTAGTTAGGCTTTTCAAGTATCTGCTAGAGCTAGTTGCTGAGTATTTTCTCAATTTGATTAGAAAATAAAACTTTAAATCCTCTTAATATTGCATTCAAAAACTGAACTAAGGTGGGAAAGTCGCAAAATCTCTTTCTTTTTAAGTTTATATACCATTTTTTCCCAAATAATTATTTTTAAGCTTAAGAAAATAAAAAAGTATACATGTTGTACTTAGTTTTAATTTCCATATTGTACTGAGATAAAGTACATTTCGCTGAGTACTATGTCACCCATATTTTGTAAAAAAACATTAAGTTTTCTGTAAAACTATAACTTGTTGAAGCATTCCACCAAAATATTCATTGGTGTTACATGTATGACTAATTTTATTCATTTCATTTTATAAGATAAACGAATTTTAATATTTTAATAACATGAGCTCGCAAATTTAAACAACTAACAAGTAAAAAAGAAAGGAACTCAAAATGAGTGTTATACAAGGGATGATAGCATCCAATGGTCTAAGGTAAAAATTCGTGTTTTATAAACTTTTCTTGCTTTAAAAAAATTTTTTTCTTGATGAGCATGACAGTGTTTACTCACAAAAAAGTATAATAGACACGCGTATTACAAAATTTTTACAACATTTTTTAAGTTGTATGAATTATAATATTTTGATAGAAAAATAAAAATTCATATTCGACCAAATTAAAACGCTTTATCTTACTTTGAACTAAACTAAGAACTTCCAGTTCAATAATTATTCAGTGATTTGAGCTTTAATTTATTAAAAATACTATTGTGGAAAAATATCTATTACAATATCATTTCTGTATTTGAAACCTCTATATTTTTTAGTATTTAATATAGTCTTAACCAAAAACCTTTTAATATAATCCAATTATACAGCTCACATCACGAAAAGAATAGTTCTCCAAAACAATTCTTCATAATTTTAAATCCAAAAACCGGGATTATAGCTTCATCATCGACAGATTCTTTCTCTTTCCAAAGATTTCACACAAACAACAAAAGAAGAGCCCTGTAAAAGAATAGGTTTTCGGAAACAGGCGGCAATCTAGGTCAACTTTTTTTTTCCCTTTTTTATTAGCTAATAATCAATAGATTCTACGCTCACTCAAAGACGTGTCATAATCCGTAGGTCTTTTTCTTTCTTTATGAAAAGAAGAAAGCTTTTAGAAGAGAACAATTGAGGGATTACTACAATAATGCCACTCAATCCTCTTACAAACACAAATTCTTTTAAATAAATATTTTATATAGGACTTAGTTTTAATTATTGAGAATCACTAATTTAGATCAGTTAAACTGATACATTATTTTTCATTTTAAATGTGCTTCCTCTCAAAAAATCTTAATCCGATTAAAAAACTAAACACACTAAAACGTTAATTTTACTTTAAATCTGTGGTAATACGTCATAAATTAATTTACATTGCATTAAAGGTTTATTCTGACTGGCATCTGTAGACAATAAAACTTAAATTCTTATTTTATAAACTGGAAGTCTAGTTTTACTTTCTGAACCTCCCTTCGTCTTGAAAAAAAGAAAAATTTTGTAAGAGAACAATTGAAGGATTATTTCAATAATGCCAATCAATCATATTAAAAGCACAAGTTATTTAAAATAAATGTTTAAGCTGGACTTAGTTTTAATTACTAAAAGTCGTTATATTGGATCAGTTTTACTGGATTCTCTTTAAATGTGTTTTGCCTGTAAAAAGATATCAATCCAGTTACGGAGCTCAAAATACTGTGCACACGACTCATTAAAACGATGATTTACCAGTGTTTCGTTATAATCTGTTTGCGACAATCAGTTGTGTTAATAGTTTACTTTTATGTAACCTGTTAATAATGAAGTTTAAAATCTAGTTGTTAAAATCAACGTCCTATTCTCTTTATGAAAAGGAAAGAGCCTTTAAAATAGAATAAATGTATGGGTTACTGTAATAATGTCATTCAATCCTCTAACAACCACATTTTTAAATACTTATTTTGCATGGGATTTAGTTTGATTGAATGAGAATCACTAATTTAGAACAGTTATATGTTATTTGCTGAATAAACCCTTTGTCTTTTTAGATCCTTCATCCTGTTTTCTCTCCTCTTAGTCAGGATGTACCAATTCTTCACTCTCAGTATCTTGAAATCTTCATCAATGTAGTCAACCCACCTTAGTCTGGATCTGCTTTTGGTTCGGGTACCAATCCTTTAAAATTAAAGATATTGTTTGTTAAGGGGGATGGCTTATTTGGCATGTGAGTCCGGAAGATTTGATACAATTTATTTAAATATGATTGATAGATTGGTTTTAACTATAAATCTCTTTTGGAATTATTATGATTGATTTTACATTTTATAAATCTCATTGGGGATGCTGAGCTATTTGTTCTTGCACGGGCACATTTTGCATTCATTTATACACTTCATATTTTTTACTTTCCTACGTGGTTTACAATACTTGATTTATTGTTTAAAATTTACACGTCATCGATATTGTGATATTTTCTAATGTGCATCAATCCTTGTTAGTTTTAATTTTATTTTCCTGTAATTTCATAATGTGCGATGGTTCTAACCCTTATCTGGTTAGGTCGGTCACTATTAATCTTAATGTAGTTGATAGTATAGGCCTCTCTACACAGATATCAGATAAGCTAATGTGTTTCTGTTTTCTTTAAAATTATTTTGTTTCAAAAAATTCTTACCACTGAACTTTTACTTATTAAAATGATGATTTTCACTTAAAGAATGCTCTTACTCCATGAATGAATTTACACAGCAATAAAGGTTTTTTGTAATCTGTTTACAATAAAACTGTCTAAGTGTGTGTGTTTTAAGTTTAAGTGTGTTTTACTAAGTGTGTAACTGTATATGTCTTAAGTTTTATTGTGATCTATTAGCTATAAAATTTAAAACACATACTGCCAACGAAATTATAAATGATTTACATTATTAGACCATGTGATATCATTATTAGAACTATATATTTCCTAATTTAAATTTCCCTTCTTTTCATAAACTTAACCTTTTTCAAACATGCTTGGTCCCTCATTAAATAAATAAATAAGCTTATTAATTTCAATACAATTTTATAATAGCGAATGCAAATATTTCGATTCTTAATAAATGCTACGGCTAACTTTTTTTTATTTCAATGCAGGTTAATAAATATTTAATATTCAATGTCACACCATTTGAGTATCAAAATAAATTTTTAATTACCTTTTTTCAATCATATTAAACATTAGCATATATATTATTAGGTTTACTTAAATTCCCAACGAACTTTTTGGTCTAAATTTTCAGTCGAATAATTTAAATATTAACATAACATATCGTGGGATTGGCTGAATTAACTTAACTTTGGATGTTTCGATAGAACTCCTCCAATATACCTCCCCTGTACGGAAAAGCGTTGATCTAATACTCACTTTTGATTTAACTTTTGATTCATTAGCTCGAGGGGGGGGATTCATTGCCCATGGCCTTCATGCTATACAAAGTTATGATTTTACTTCAAATGTCATCAGGATAACAATAGTCTTTTTATTTTGCATCTTAAAGTCTGCAACGAAATAAAAGTTATATTATATGATCCTATTTTTAACATCTACTTCAATTAGTCATTTACACCGACTGACACATGTCTTCCATTATAGACAATGAGATAAATATTAGACAGTTTAAATCTAAATCCATTTAAAATCAAAAATCAAACTAAAAATGAAGTTTTAAAATCTGAATTTTTTTTTTTTTTTTTTGTCTTGAAAAGAAGAAAGCTTTCAAAAGAGAACTGAGTAATTATTGCGTTGATGCCACTCAATCAACTTGCAAACACAAATTCCTTTAATTATTTCTTAATAGTGGACCTCTATTTAGGACAGGTAACACTCTCACATAACTACATGGTTTAATTTTTTTTATTTCAACTTAAGACTTCACTCGTCAAAACGCTAGTTTCTTTTTAAATTGGTGATATTACGTCATGAATGGATTTATTTGGCATTAAAAATTCAAGGCGCTGTATACCTGCTGGCAATACAACCTAAAAGTCTCAGAAGCGCTTCTTATATATTTCCATGCAATAACAACGCTTGTATGTGACAGCACAATAATTCTGTCACATTTTCACAGTTAAAGACGCAGAGATATCATTTTAAAAGATTAATGTGAGATTCACAGTAGTGGCGTATAATCTACGAAGCTTTAGATCGATGGGTACCAGCTAGTCTGAAAGGTAAAGATGGCTTGAGTGTGATGCTAGCCACATTGAGCAAAAATAATGTTCTAGGATTTTTGACCCGAGTGTTATGAATCATAGCTTCAAGAAAGTGAACCAATTTATTCCGAGGGGTATTTTATGTAACTATTTAGACAAAATGCCCAAATAACTTTTGATTATCAAGGCAGTCATGGAGAGTACTGAAAAATGTTTCTTCTTGCAAGATAAAGCTTAGCTACATGTTGTACGATTTAACTTGAAAAAAAAAGCAGGAATTGAACTGGAGAATTCTTTGTAACTCACTAAACTCTCTAGACTATTCACAAGAATCTTTATCAAGAAATTATTGTCCATATTTTGAAATATTTATTAAATTAACTTCTCAAATTTGATTTTGAATCTGCTATCTTTAGGACATCGATTGTTTCAGCTACCAATAAATTTAAAGCCTTGTTAAAATGACGTATTTTAATTGTTTACACATATCTTATAGGTGCATTATATTTAAAATTTGCACTTAATGAAGTGGTAATTATATTATTTACCATATTTCAAACCATAACTATTTAAGGTAACTTTTTAATGTTCACAACTTAGCCAGGCAACTAAAGGTCATAAAAATTGATAAAGTATCAAAACAAAAATTATTATCTTTACATTAGTATTCAAAATAGTAGCATTTACTTCCTACTCAAGAAAAATGCCAACCAAAATAAATATTTGCAAGGTCTTAGAGTCAATTTACCAAAAATTGTTATATTTCTCTAACGCAAAAGAGATCCGATATTGGATGTTGTGTCGAGTGAATTAAATATTATTTATGGGCTCGATTAGTTTTCAGTTCCTATTACCAAAGTTCTCCATCAACATCTGAAGGCGTCGAAATGGGAAGTTGCCTTCTCAAAGCATAAATTACCAACTCTGAATATGATCTGAGTGGTAAATAGGACAACCGCTGTTTTTCATCATTCAGTGGTATAAAAATATTTTAACTACACAAAAATGTTCTTAAGATTTCGGCAGAGAATGCTATAGAGGATATAAGAAGTAATAAATACTTGATACCATAGATTTAAAAACTGAATAAAAATGTATGATTCGCGTCGATTATGTTTTATCAAATGAAGTTTGAAAACAAAATAAAAATACGAAGAGAATTTGTCTACAAAACTGATGCTTTCTTTATTATTTAATAATGTATGGTACATGGTTTTATAAAATAAATACTATTCAATTTCATAACAATTAATTGCACAGGACAATTGTAAGCGAATTGAAAACACGATCTGGACTCAAATAGAGGGAGTTAGAAAGCTATAATAAATCCCTATGAGCCGTGGTGGCTCAGGAGATAGAGCGTTCGCCTTCCAATGCGGTGAGCTGGGTTCGAACCCCTGTGATGGTTGATCAATTCGAATATTACACCCAACTCGCACCAACCACAGTGCTGATGTGAATTATACTTAGTGGTAGACGGATCATGCGTTAAAGTCCCTTTGCCGTCAGGCTAACCAACGGAGATTTTCGCCGTTTTCCTCTCCATATAACGCAAATGCAGGTTAGTCCCATCAAGAAGTCCTACACGAAGGTAAATTTCTCCCAATACTTCATCCAAGAGTCTTCTTGTCTTCTGGATTGGGTTCAAAATTAAAAGGCTACGGAATTGAACATTGGTTGTCGTAAACCCAAAAATTGGGTTTACTGTTCAACGACGATTATGAAATTAAAGTTTTGTGCTCCAATTCAGAGTGAAAAGGGAATATGCATGTATGTTCATAAAAATAATTTAAGCATCTGAAAACTTTTTTCTGCAGAATACAATTTTCTCTCTCTTATGATTTACGGATAATACTTTCAGCTAAGTTAGACTACCTAGTATCTTAACTGTTACAAATATACGATGCATATTTTGACGTTATGCAGAAATTTTGCAGATAAGTGTCATTTTGTTAGATTAATGTATGTATATATATATATATATATACATACAGCCGAACCTCTATTTAACGAAGTAGCTAAATCCCGATAATAAGTTCGTTGTATGGAAAATTCCTTAAATAGAAAATCACCTTTTGAAATACTTAAACAACGCAAACTGGTTTTAAATTCATAAACACTAGACACAATTAAAATAGAAATTAATACACATTCATCTTGTAAACTAGTATCTATTATTTATTTTATAAATCTTAACCATAAAAGAAATTTGCATGGAAAGCAAGAATAGAGCAAAACATTATCCAGCGTTACACATCATGCTAAACACATTTTCATCTAAAAAAAGCTAAATTTATGCATAAAATTATAGCTGCACTTATTATAAAAGTAATTGTAAACATACATTATTACATGCGCTCTTAAATTTAATTGCTACTGTTAAAATGTTAATGAGTTTTTCGTTTGAAATGCAAATAAAAAGGGAAAGGAATTTTACTGCTTTCTCTAAAAGTTAAGGGNTATATATATATATATATATATATATTCTCTTTTGCAAATTTTCTTTACTTATACTGTCACATTTTGGTGTACGGACGATTGTTTCAAGGTATTGTCACTTGTTATTAAATTTTTTCTTGTTATACAAAATGGAATTTCTGAAAATGTGGAAAACCATTCACCCTAAAGAGCTTCCTTTCAAAATTTACGAAAACACTTAAATTACTTGAAACATTTTACAATGTTAAAATATTCAAATAGGGCTTCCTTTGTTAGTAAACCAAATAAAATTCAATACAAATTATGAAGAAAAAAAATAAATTTCCTCCATGCATGCGTAGTATAAAATAACTACTTTAAATTCTCATATTTTGAGTAATTTCGAACAATTTTTGGATTTAACAATTTCAAATGATTTTTCAATTTTGTTATTAATTAATAATCGCTGCAGAAAATTTTATTTAACATTTTTTAATATCTGCAAAAAAGCAACAAGTCGAAAAAATCATTTTTCTAATAAAAATGTCCGATCTCCATAAATATTAAACTGTGTGAAGATACTATGTTGGACTATATGAATATATTTTTATCCTTTCATGGCTATCATGATCCGAAGATGCACGTTTAATAAATTTGGAATCAAATAGAGGGGGAGGATACAATATTATCTGCATTTATGTTAAATCTATTCCAAACATTTTCATTTTTCTACTTTTACGATAAAAGGGATTCCTTTTTATAATCACTCACGAACATAAATATTTCATAGAGCTAATTTTTTTCTCTTCTTTCAATAACACAATTTCTCGAATCTTTTTAGTGCATAATATCACTTTGGGACAAATGAAATAAAACCTCGTTTGTGGAAAGATCTCCCGTAACTTTCTAACAAAAACACATTTTGCGAAAATCCTCTTAAATGTTTTCGATTTCCTATTTTTCTCACAAAACACTTCACAAATATTTGGCCACAGTCATATACACTTTTTCTATACTTTCTTTTTTTCAAAAACGCAACCACATAAATCGGAAAAAGTTGACCTTTTTTCGTTTTTCGCGTTGCCAGTTTTAGTAGATTTTATTTTTTTAATGCAATAAAATAATCAAATTTTTTTATGCACATTGCTTAGTAGGGATTTTAATATTTAATCACAAATGAATTATGTGGCTATCATAAATCTATATTGTTGTCCCTTTACTCAATCAAAGATTTGACAGGCTTTCTTCCTTTGAAACCAGCTCCAGTCAGCGTCTTAATTCTATTTTTAGGGTCAAACATTTTTTATTTCTCCTTTTCTTGATTTGAATGGGCAGTTCATAATATTCACTTCAATGACATCCAAAACACGGGAAAAAGTTAAATTATTCTATTTACACGTTTTATTCACGTTTTACTTTCAAAAATTTACTTTCGTTTCGTTCATGGGCTGAAATCTAACGTCTGCGTGATCATACATGTCTTGGTTCATTCATTGTCTGGCACGCTGAAAGCCAGGCAGTGTGGAAAGCCTATGCTGTTAATTAATACCAGTTAAAATAATACAAGAGAAACAAGCTTCACAAACACGATGTGATTCACTTTTTACGTGAGGGACTTTTAACAGAAAAGTCTTGCAAGTCTTCCTTATCATGTGTGTTACATGGTTAATTTAGCAATTATTATATGCCAGTACAATACGTTAGTGCTTTAGTTAGATTTTCAACGGGATTTCTTAGCTTTTCAGGGAAAAAAATTATTCTGATAACTACTGCATTATTTAAACTATTTTAGGGGAGAATGTAAATTAATGATTGTGTGAACAAAATTAAGAAAGATAATACGAATTAAAAAAGAGAATTTAAAAGACGATGGAATGATAGAAAGAATGTAAAAATATTTGTTGTTAAAGCTTTGTGAATTGCGCATATACACACACAGATATATATATATATATATATATATATATATATAGCNATCTTTGAGAATGATCCAAAGATATTCCAGCACAATTTTAATGCTCTGCGGAGGGGATGGTTCCTTCTCTTTGGTAACTCGCGCGAAGTTGTGAACTTTACTGTAAGGTGACTTAACGAGGACGATACTGCTCACCCTTCATCCTTACACAGGCTTATACAAGGCATTTACCCACCAGCTTACTTACTACATCCAGTGATGCTTGACTTCCGTGCTCTATGGGAAACCGTATGTTTACGATTAGTTCACTGCGGGACTAAAGGTAAATAAAAAACCAAAAGAAAAAAAACCCGAAGAAGTAAATAGCTTTGAATTCCCTTTCTTTTTACTGATATCTTTTTCAACCATTATATAGGCAAGATTTTTAAGTAAAACTTGAGGGAAAAAATGGTTTCTAAATCCATTTCCTTAAGATCACGATATTCATTATATTCCATTGCAAACTAACTTTGTTATAAAATTTTATATTTTGAAAACCCAAGATCACAGCCTACAAATATGATACCAACTTTCATGATTAAATTTTTTTTGCATATATTTGTTTTTAGGTAAAGTAGAAGACAAATTTTAGATTAACTTAATGCGAAATACATGTTTTTTTTTGTAGCAAAGGCAGTTCCTATTAACATACAAAAAAAGTCAATTTTGATTTTTCCAACGTATCAAGCTTTTAATTTTTCATGCAAATTATATATATATTGTTACATATCAGAGAAATTAATGTTTGGTGGAATACACTTTCGCGTCAATAACAGCCTGACATCTTCGAGGCATAGATTCCAATAGGAACTATGTAAACTAGATGACCAGACAAATTTTACTTATAAAGTGTTAAATAAAGTATGCAAAAGATCTGCGTAAGTAAACCTTGTTTCAGAGATGGTCATGAAAGTAAACCTTGTTCTTTTAATCTTTTATTCCATACAATGCAGCAGCAACTTTTTTATATAAAAGAAAAAAAAAGTATCTCACAACCTTGCTAGAAAAAGCTTTATAAAAGGAGGATACAGAAGATAAGAATTTCCAAAACTAGTTTGGAATCTGAGGCGCAGCGAAATATCAGCTGTGAGGAGGATTTTTGAATTTTTGAATGTAATTTTTTTTAATGCGTTACTGTGATATTCACAGTGATGCACGGTCTTATTCTACATTAAAAATATTTTATTTATTTATTTATTTTAATTTTTGTAGTTAGAGAACACAAAGCTTAGTTCAATGTTCATTTTCCTCAATTGAAAGCAATAAACCCTTAAAAAATGCGATAGCAAAAGCAAAACCATTTTTTTAAGTCTTAAACCTATCAAACACGACAGATCGGTAAATTTGTGGCACGTAATCGTCAGTAATGATAACTGTCGCTTGCTGCTATGATATTGGATATGTCATACTCGGTTCATTTAACCAGTTTCAAGTGGAACCGAAAATATTAGGTTGGAATTCATAATTCATGCTCATAAAGTTAACTTCATTTATGCTGATTAATTATTTCTAACTATAAATTAAATTAGAAAATCAGACGCAAATAAAGTACTCTCTCTGAATACACATAAATTGCTTTTGACGGATTTTTGACTATAAGAATATGGATGGTAGCTGCTATCTAAAAACTAAGCAGTTGAAAATGTGGTACCCTTAATGTTAGCATATCTTATTGCGTTATATATCGGAATCTTTTGAAGAGAACTCTTTGTACTTAATTAGATCATTTATTTTTGCAACTATAACTTTATGATTTAATAATTGTAATGTGTATTAGTTTTTTTTTAATTTAAAATTTAGAATTATAAAAACTCAAAATTTGAAAAAAAATGTTAAAACTGTTCTTGAGATTTGAAATTTCTTTGTTAAAAAAACTTATTGATTTAGATATAATTCCGCCAATATCATTAAAATTTTGTATTTTGGCATTTAAATTACATAGTTTAAAATGACAAAATTTGTTAATATCTTGCACATTTTTTTTCCGATTATTGTAAAATTATCGTAAATTATGCTTTGAATGGAATTTATTCTTATTCCTGCTATCTTATTATCAAATTATTCTTTGGATAAACGTAAATTGTATGCAATTTTTTTTATTCGCTTCCTGCTATCATACGACAGTTCCGGAGATATTCAGAAAAAATTCTGCGATAGCGAAATCCGCAAATTGTGATATCGATACTAGGGGTTAAAACTATCGACCACTGCCAGATTTAACCATCGAGACCATACCTCCTAGATTGCGGTTACCCCATACTTAAAGAATCAAAAATTCAAATCCATCACCAAATGGTATGTTTAAGTAGAGAAAACACGTTTTTATTCTTATGTGCACATTTCACACCTGAAAATCTCTTGCTACTTAAAAACTATAAAAATAGTATTTTTTTTCTTCTTCTTTACTTAATTAGATCGTTGGCCCACCTAATATGGTGCCCCTGTAAGAGAAGTTAAAAAAATCGCCCTGTAGATGCCTAAATTGATGGATGTTAACACAGGCGGACATTAGAAGAAAAAAAAACTTTATTAGATCATTGGTGCTTTCCTAAAAATACCTCATTAACTGCTACGGATATTTTTTTTCTCTTGTTTTATACGAAACTATGAACATATATGTTCTAAAACATTTCGCAATGTTTTCAATTGCTTATAAAATGCACAGACTGATATCAAAAGATTAAATATCTCATTGATTTTAATAATATTTAAGAGTCGTACTACATTTGTTAAAAAGAATGTTATAAAAGAATGTTTATCTAATATTATATATAATAGTTCTGAGACTATAAATTATATACATGTCGAAAGTAACGAAAGATTTATTTTTTGCTATTACTTATTATGATCATTATTATTTAGAATTCCATTGAATATTTCCAGTAACATTAAAATAATAAATTTCATGTACACAAGAAAACTGAGAGTAACAAATAGGCAAAAATACATAAAGAACTTTTCGATTCCCCCCCCACCCCGAACTAGTATGGAGAAAGTAAAACCTTCTTGCTCAAAGGTCACACAAAGATAACAATGAATCCAACTCTGCGAGGCAACCATGACGACAATATGGTTCCTATCGTGGTTGGTATTTAGCTACTCTTATAACATCGTACTAGAGATGCACAGAGGTTATTGGCGTCGATCTGGGAAACATCTTTGAGAATGATCCAAAGATATTCCAGCACAATTTTAATGCTCTGCGGAGGGGATGGTTCCTTCTCTTTGGTAACTCGCGCGAAGTTGTGAACTTTACTGTAAGGTGACTTAACGAGGACGATACTGCTCACCCTTCATCCTTACACAGGCTTATACAAGGCATTTACCCACCAGCTTACTTACTACATCCAGTGATGCTTGACTTCCGTGCTCTATGGGAAACCGTATGTTTACGATTAGTTCACTGCGGGACTAAAGGTAAATAAAAAACCAAAAGAAAAAAAACCCGAAGAAGTAAATAGCTTTGAATTCCCTTTCTTTTTACTGATATCTTTTTCAACCATTATATAGGCAAGATTTTTAAGTAAAACTTGAGGGAAAAAATGGTTTCTAAATCCATTTCCTTAAGATCACGATATTCATTATATTCCATTGCAAACTAACTTTGTTATAAAATTTTATATTTTGAAAACCCAAGATCACAGCCTACAAATATGATACCAACTTTCATGATTAAATTTTTTTTGCATATATTTGTTTTTAGGTAAAGTAGAAGACAAATTTTAGATTAACTTAATGCGAAATACATGTTTTTTTTTGTAGCAAAGGCAGTTCCTATTAACATACAAAAAAAGTCAATTTTGATTTTTCCAACGTATCAAGCTTTTAATTTTTCATGCAAATTATAGCTCATGTAAACTTTACAGAATTTCCAAAAGCTGTAATAGTTGTAGCTTTATAAAATATAATTAATTTGAAATAATAAAATTGACTAATAAAACGAATGAATGAAATGCGTCTTTGCGTTTTATAGTGTTAATCAAGTGCGACCCGGGGTCGAATCTCGGATGAGACATTGATGGTCTTTCCTCATCCTTTCCCATCTAATATGGTGCCCCTGAAAGTGTGGTCAACAAATCTAATTTTCTGATACCCGAATGATGAATGCCTATGTTGGTATTAGAAAAGAAACTATTAAAAAATTAAGGACCTCATTTTAAAACATTTTTTAAACCTTGATTTGAAAGAGATTGTTAAACTTTGATTTAAAAATGTTAATTTATCCTCGGTTTAAGAACGATTTTCTATTCTTGATTTGCAAAGGAAGATTCATTCTGATTTCAAACGTTTTTTCCAGCCTTGTTTCTTAGAGGTAGATTAAATCTCGATATAAAAAGGTTGTACTTGCAAACTTTACGCGAACCTCAATGGGCATAAAGTAGCGCAGTTAAATTTAGCATTGCTTCAGGGTTTATTTGCTAATCATTCAGTAAACTTTGTTGGGGTTTTGTGGAGAAGTTTGCTATTGCTATTAAAATCAACCTTGCACTGCTATCTGAATAGTTTGTAAGCCTTTTGAATTCACTAAAATTTTTGAATTTTCCGATCAATAAACGTCTTTTATTTTTTAATTATTTAATTCTGAACTCAATAAAATTAAAAGCATAAACATTTTTAAGCACACAGCTTTCACCTTATAAAACAATTGACTTTTCTTTGTTACTTTTCTTAACTACTTGCAATATCATATTTTCCTAAAAGTATGCCTCACAGACATAGATTGAAGTTCAAAAAACTAGAAAAATTTTCCAATTAAGTTTTGTGTTCTGTTTGATCAATATAATAAAACAACGTAATATTATTCTTATCTGGGAATATTTTTCATTTTCTAATAACTTCGACTATTATTAACAGCCGAGACGATGAAATTCGATTTTTGTAATAGAGAGATATACAATTCCTTATCGGCTTCGATAAATAAATAAAATAAAGAGCAAATTTAAAGAGAAAAGTAGGTTTAAAGCTCGTCAGCATCATTTAAGCTCTTTGAATGATATGCTGGGCGTGAATCACAAATTGTTATGAGACTCCGGAAAAAGTAACCAGTTGCGCTGTTATCAGAAATTTTCTCTTAACTGTTACTAAATGATGAAAGTAATGAGGTAGTTGAACATTTTAAGAGCAAAATAACGATATTTAAAGGGAGAAATAACCGTCATAAAATACGGCTGGAATGTTCTCAAACCATGTGAACGTTGATTAGCATTCGGTAAAAGTTTTCACCGTTTGATAGTCGAAGATCATTTTTTAAAATACATTTCTTTCTGCATCAAAAGATTTGAAATTATACGAATAATGGCAATGAAATATCGCATTCATAAATAAAGCTTCGCTATAAAGATTGATATTAATTTCTTGAAATAGAGAAAGATATACGGAAAGAAAACACCATTATATATCTTTCACGTTTATTCTTGCATCGTAAAACATGCAGCAAACATCTTTAAATTGGTACTAAAATGCTATTCTGGCTATAATTTTATTCATTCATAACTATAATTATCTCTTCTGTTAGAAGGAAATTATTCATTTGGTATTTAATTTTCAATAATACTCGATATGGTTTAGGATGATAAAATGAAGATACATTAATTTTATTTCCAAGATTTGAAAGAAAACAAATTAAATCGGTTTAAAAAGCAATAAAATGTTTTTCTTTGTTTGAAAAGTTGATTGAATGATTATGTATCATGAAAGGTAGTAAATATTTAGTGAGGAATAGCGCAATTACGCAATCAATATTCTACTTCATAACTGCATTTATTTCGCATTTCTTAGCTTCATATTACTGCTAATATACATATTAATTATTTTCTACCAAATAATCCACATCATTGGTCAGAATTAGGAGATTAGGAGGAAGGTATTTTTAGCTACATAAAGTGAATCGATAGTTAAAAAATTAGCTGTCTCCAACTGCAAAAAATGAAACATTAGTAGCAAAAAACCTTCTTTCAGTTGTATGAAATGAAGCAACAGTTCCAAAATTAACTGTTTCCGGCTATGTGAAGTGAAGCACTAGTTCCAAAGGTTTTGAATGCTCCCCAGAGCGTCCCAGACGTGCTCTATAGGGTTGAGGTCTGGAGATCTGGCTGGTCAATCCATCCATTGAATGTCCTCACTTTAAGGAAATTCATCGACCAGAAGAGCTCTATGTGGTCTCGTGTCATCGTCCATTATAATGAACTCAGGGCCAACTGCACCCCTGAAAAAGTGAACATAGGGCTCCAAGACCTCTTCCCTATTTCTCACACCAGTCACAGTGCCTCTTTCAAACACATGGAGAGGTGTGCTGCCATCCACCACGATGCCTGTCTTGACCCTTAAGCCTGCTCCGTCATAATTTTCGATTTCGTGAATATTGGAGGGTAGGCAGCTGGTCCCTGGCTCTCTCCATATGAACGTACGGCCAGAATCGGTGTTTAGGTTGAACCGGGACTCATCTGTAAAGAGAAAGGTCCCCCATTGATCCATGCTCCAATTTCTATGCACTCTGCACCATGCAGAACAGACTCTCCTGTTAGTAGAAATGAACGGGACTAAAACAGCAGGTCTTCTTGCGAACAACCGTCTCTCATGAAATCGTTTGGAAACAGTCACCCTTGATACACGAGATCCTGTGGCTGCATACAAGTCACGAGAGAGCTGAGAAGCTATGGCCTTTCTGTTACGCCTCGTTGTAATGTACAATTGGTGATCTCCTCTGGCCGTGGTGGCTCTTGGACTTGATACATCCAGTATCTTGATACATCCAGTATCCTGGAACTGTTTCCATAAGTTACACACGACGTTGGGCGCTAAATTGAACTCTCCGCAAATCTTGACCTGAGATTGGCCTGTTTCTAGCCTCCCCCCAATTTGCCACCTTAACTTGCACTTAACATTTAACTTGCGCGCACTAATAAGACCTGTTTCTCTACTCGCTCCACCTACATATACGTGTACACTTACGTATTTGATGCACAAGATTTGCATTTTAGTCTATAAGCACTGGTTTTAAATCAGTTCAGTTCTTTTCCATAAAATTCAATAAAATAGGCGAATTCTCTCAATTAATTTCACCAGTGTAGTTATTACTTCCTGACACTTTTCATGAACGACGATTCTGTTGTTAATCTTCTTCGTTTTCTGCTTTCAGGCATTTTTTAGTTTGTAACGGATGAAAATCTAAACTAATACTTCTTTTTTCGCATTCGTATTAATATGAAAACATCATTATTTAATTTAAATTTAATTGCATTTATGAAAAATAGCATTCAATTTCTTCGTAGTTGTACGTTTGGGTACTCTCAAGTGTTTGTATTGTGTTCATCATACAAAAACTAATTATAGATATATTTTTGTTCAATATTTTCTTCCCACATAGATAAAAATGCCAATACGAGAGACTGCTATGAAAAGCAAAGAGATCGGTGTACATTACTTCTTGAGTTTTGTTTAATTGTTTGATAGTCATATTTTTTTCATTATTTAGAGGAATTATATTTTCATAGAAAAACATACATTTTTTGTCTACTTTTCCAAAATATTTATTTTTTTACAATTAAGGATAGCCATCCTGAAATCACAATATTATATTTTCCAAAATGCAATAAAATAATTTATATTTCATCAATATAGTAATATAATTTTTATTTCATGATCGTATAATTAAGTTGCAATTTCTTTAAATCTATATTTATTTTGTAGTTTTGTTACAACAAATAATATGTGTACTATTTATTATACTTGTTCCATAACTCATGATTCTTAAAACGATAAATGAATCCATATACGACGTTAGAAAAATAACAATTTATACAATTTATTTTAGTTACTTCCAATGCAATTTTTTGGTCTGATATTTTTCTTTCTTTCGTTTAGTTCCCAGAGGGAATAAATCAATGAAAGAGATATTATTTGATGCTCCCTTGGTACTTGTCGCTTAAGACAATTGCTCCAAATCGTTTGTTGTTAAAGATGAAATAGGAAATAATTTTGGAACTTGATATAGAAAATGCTTTTATAATTTAATCTGATTTTTTTTTAAACTACAACTAAAGTTAATTCTATAATTTTAATAATTTATAGTTTACCACTGAAAAGATTTGTGTAAATAAAAACTAAATACATTTTTAGCGTATTGAATATTTCTATTGATAATTATTTATTTTTTTACATAATGCCGTATTTTTTTAAGAAAATGCACAGATTCTGAATTAATTTCTGAATTGTGTGCTTAATAAAAGCTAAAGAATTTAGTTTTGTGTGATGATAGTTAATTTAAATTTAAATTTAAAGAGTAAGGAAAAAAAAATCAAATACATAAAGCAAATAAATCCGGAATATGAAAAAAATAATCGCAGATATAATCATGATAATAAGTACCGTAAACTACTGCGACCAAAGATGTACCTCACTACTTTTTTCACTACTATTTATTGAATCAATGTAATTAAATAAGTATTACTGTATATTATACTGAGAAAAGGGATTTTACGGATGCTATACACTCTGGTTGTTAGAATTTTTACCGGTATTCAATCGGGAATTTTTTACAGTGTATGATTGATAGCACAAATATCATAAGATCACACTACTATGAGCCAAAAACTCTCTATAATGTGCATTTTTAGAGTATATATATATATATAAGAGAATGGGACGGTGCAGGAAGCCTGTTAGTAGAATGAAGATTATGAGAGTTCTCACAGATACTAAAACTAAAACATAAGATAAAATTTCTTTCCTTAATCTGACCACATGCCTTGTTTGATATAATAGCAGTGCGTCTGCAGCTGAAGACATTGAAAACAAATTTTCCAAATGCTGAGGAGCGATTGGTTTATCCAATAAATTATATATNTCCGTCCATATGAGGAATTAATCCAGCCATAATTTGTTTCAAAAAAGTAATTCACCATTTAAAACTTTACAGTTTACTTCTGATTTATCTGTACCACTTTTTATTTCTGTGCTTTAAATTTAAAATTACTAATCTATATGAAAGAATTTGCATATGTATATATATATATATATATAATTTATTGGATATTATATATATTTCTTAACGTAAATATTTTAAGATAAAATAGAATAAGTCATTACCTCATAAATCTTTCTTTTCTCATTAAATCTTTTAAAACTTTGCAAGATATCAGTTTTTAGAGCAGTTCTTTTATACTGCGCATGACCAGAAAAAAATTTAAAAATGTTTATTCATTTTGTGGTGAAACATATTTGGCAAATAATGAAAAAAACTTGATTTGATTATCTTAAAAATTTAAAAAAGTTTCAAGCAGTTTTCCAATTAGTTTTTGTACTTTATTTTTACTTTGTATAGTTTTGTACTTAATATATACTTACATATATATATGCACTCTAAACAATAAGCAAAGAAATATATTAAAATATAAATTCAATTTTCAAAATGACTTTCCTTACAGTAATTGCTATAGAGACAAAAATTTGAAATACTTTCCATAAATGATGTGAAAACGTTTCTTGACTCTTAATATTCATTAGAGAATTTTTCTTCCCTTTTTAGATGATAGCATTTGTCGAGAGAAAGCACCCTGCTGATTAAGATGTTTTTCTTCATCTTCTAAGCATCATAATGAGTATGACCCTTCCTTTAGAACCAAATATTTCTTCCTTATTTCTCGTCTGATTCCTGCTTTTCTTAAAAAAAATACATAAACAAAATTACGTTAGTTGTTGAAGCTTTGGAATAGCAGTTATTTTGGCGCAAATCCAAAGTGTTTTAATATTTGGATGATTCAGCTGGTAATTTTTTTCCCTTTGGAGAAACATATTTAAAATTTTGCAGCTTCAAATTTAAAATGAGACTTCTTTCAGGAAAATAAAATATGTTTATCGATTTCTAAAAAACCGAATACATTTATTTTAGTTAGGTGTCTGCTTTTGTTTATACTCTTTTTTTGCGGTTTGTAAATATTTAACAGCATTTTTCTATGTTGTCCGAAGTAACTGCCAGTAATATAACTTTCGAAAGTTTTTTCATATTATGGGGTTCTTTAATTATATTAAAACGTCAAGTCTATCTAACATAAATTTTATTTATGATATCAAAATAGATTTAATGTCCTTCAAATATATTTCAGTTTCTTTAAGCTCGCAAAATTGTTTCTCTGATGTATTGTTCTTTATATATCATTTTCCTGTATATTTGAAAGATATCTGGGATTTTTCTTTTAAATTTATCATTTTTTTTGGAAATTCGGACATTTAACCTTTTTTGTATTGGGTTGGGAACTAAGTTTCTATGTTTTTTATTTGCATTTTTTTTCAAATTTAATATTTCCCATATCATTAACCGTCTACGCGTCAATGGTCAAGAATTGAATACGGAATTTGAACATGCAATTAAACTCCAAATAATATTATTTTCCATGTGTTTAAAATTTATATTGTAAAATGGATTTTGCTTTAACTTTGTTAGCAGTTTTTGCCATAATTTTCAAAATCATTTAATTTTTTTATACACTTTAAAAATTTCTTTTAATTTGTTACTTTTCTCCTGTATGTAATATAATTTACCAAAATTGTTTTTTTAAAGAACGACTTCAATATTTACACATTCTTAGAAGGATAATAGGAAGGATAATCTGTTAGAAATCAAGTTAAAATTTTTATTTCAAAAGTTCAAAGTCAAAATATTAGTTCAAAACTAACTGTTAAATTTTTTGAACATTAGCATATTAAGAATTCTATTTTTAGATTCAATATCACTCGTTGAGTTATGTTGTGTGGATGCCATTCAATTGCTATGATGACGGTTATTCATGAAAAACAAAAGTTTTATTGAATTCGCAGTTGGCTTATCAATGGGCAGAGCTAATCGCTATCACTAATGCGAAGTATGCTTTCAATCATAATCACTTCTTACATACTTACTTCTTTCAATATACATACTTCTTTCTTTTATTGACTGTTGTAACTGCTGAAAAGGAAATTCTTTCTGGTAAGGTCATGGCTTTCAATGGGGGTTTATTCTTTTTCAAGCGTAACTTGTCAGTGATCGAGTTGAAATTTAGCATCAAAGGGTTTTTAAATGTAATCCTAACAACCGCACGACGGACTATTTGTAACGAGGTTGGAACTATTCCTTAAGTATGGTCAGAAGACATGCCATCACAATTTTGAACCTCTGTGGAGGGGGTAGCTTTTCCGCTTTGGTTACCGGAGGAACTGCTTGCGAAGTTGGGCGCTTTAATAGTTGAACAATTTATGGAGAACCGATACTGTACACCCACCGTCCCTACGTAGGCTGATCAAAGTACACACCCACCCGTTTACTGACTGCAGTCAGTAATAATTGAATTTCGTGTTCTATGGAGAACCGTGTCCTTTCAATCAGTTTATTTAAGAAAAAGAAGAAAAAAAAGAAAAAGAAAACGGATTTCGTTCTGAAGAATGATTTTTTTTTTAACGAAAAGTTCAGACAAAAAGTAATTTGAAAAGATTTGTTAAGACTTTTTATAGTACATTCTCCTTCCAAAAATGTGTATTATCATTTAGGAAATTTTAAAAAAAAAATAATTTACTTGCAACATTTTCCTTGTGCGACACACATAGCATGCACGAAAAGACAAAAAAAAAATGATATTTGCATACAAGCAATATATAAAAGTAATATATAATGTAAAAACACTCTTCTGTTAAATTAAAAATAAACAGCAACAAAAAATCAAAATTGAGAGGATATATGCAGAAAAATCAGAATATTATAACTGGATGCCGAGGCGGTCATTTATAAACTACTCAGTTAATCAAAATTATAATAATTATAATTTTGATCAAAACAAACAACCAGACAGAATTTGGAAACGAAGCTTCCAAACAAGTCAAACCTTTAACCAACAAACCAAACATAGTCCCAGATCTCATAAGAAAAATAAAAATAATAATACAAATGAAGCATTAAACAAGCCATTTTACTTTGGCTTCTCAGAAGTTACTTTTCAGTCGTTACAAATATTATGATGAATAAGAGCACCAATGCTTATCATAGGGGTTAAAGTTGTAGAAAGAAGCCAAACTTCTTAAATGCTGGGAATCGATCAAGGAATGAAGATAGATAAGAAAGTGACCAACAACAAAATTGACAATTAATAGTATCCAGAAACATTCAGCACATAAATGAAGACTTTAACAGCCAATATTGACTAAAACTATAATTTTATATGTCGATATTGGCAGAACTTTCAATATATAGTCCCAAAATGTTTTAAAAATTATACGCCCACAAAGAAAAGAAAAAATTTTATAAATGCTAAACAGGGACAAATTAATTTGCAAATTAATAAAATTAGCACTTCAAATCCAGAAGTAAGTATAACTAAATTAGCTGAATTTTTTTTAAAATCTTAAACACTGATTAACCATAAGCCATCTGGGGTTAGACCAACGCAAACAAGTACGCCAGCGGCTAAACGAGCACGGTGTTCCATTATGTCACCCAATATCCACGTACGGAGTCCTAACTTTTTCGATCTTCTTCCCAAAATAAGATCTATTCTAAATTTTGATATAAAAATATTAGTTCTCAACAACTAAATTCAAAAACAGAAAGTCAATGACTTAATCAACTTGAAGAAAATTAACGAGGATTTACTTGAACCATAAAGTAATACAGATAAATTTATAAATAAATATACATATATTATTATATGTATATATAAAAGAAGAAAAAAGAAGAGAAAAAATACGTATTTTAATAGCCTACATCTTTTTTTTTAACTTAATAGAACAGTAATCCCACTAGCGAAATCTCCAATCCAAGAACACCAATCCCTTTAACCGTAGATTTAACATTAAATAGTCAATAATTAAAAGCAAATTATCAATTCCGTACCTAATTATAATTTAATACTCAGTAAAGTCCACAGCTAGACACGAATCTTTATCACATGTTGTTACCACAAAAGCCAATTATTTTTCATTGACAATGCTTATAATTAATTTCCATCATCATTAAAGAAGAACCAATGGTATAAATCAGTTTCACAAATTGTTAATCACACAAACCAAGGTATTTATCTAAATTTAATTTTGAAATAGCATAATCAATATTTACTAACCAATGAATCGTTTGTTTCTAGATTTCAACCGTTAATGCCAGCTTTATGCAATTAAGATAAATACAATATTTCCTCAACATGCTATCATATACTACCATTACTATTTGATATCATGTAATCATCCATTGTTTAAGCGCGAGTCATAATTGAATCAAGGTAATAATACAGGTTAATGTTAATTATTTTACTATTACTACCACTGAAATTTCCGGTTTAATACTGTTAATATTCTATAAGACATGTAAACCTTCTATGCATGTACGTCAGTTTACAGATTGACTGGTGTAATTTTCTCTTAATTAAAATCAAACACGTATTGGGAGTACAAAATAGTTCGGTCCGTTTTTAAAAGATGGCTCTGCTGTTATGAATGCTATATAGTGACAGCTTGTTTCGTTGGTTTCAGAGAGGTTAGACATCTGTCAATAATATTTAGTTTGTATCACTTTGAGTTTCATACAAAAATCCTGCTTTTTACTTTGTTGAATATGTCAAATTTTGTGGTAACGAAGTACCATTTGCGGGAGGTTTTATGTTTCTGCTTTAATTGGAAGAAAAGTGCAGCTGAAGCGTATCGAATGCTTGTAGAAGATTATGGTGACAATGCTCCAAATGATAAATCATGAATGGTTTTGACGTTTCAAGACAGGTGAATGAAGAATGGTGAAAGGTTAATGGTGAATGGTGAATAGTGTTGTATACTATGAGCTGCTATAAACTGGTGATTCCATTACGGACTATCGGTATAGGCAGCATTACGAGAAAAACGGGTAGAATACGAGCAAAGACAGGACAAAGTTATTCTTCTGCGTAATAACGGTCTGCCTGATGTCTCAAAAGTCGTAAAAAATTATTTGGAAGCTCTCAAGTGAGATATTTTACAGCACCCACTGTATTCGCTGGACATTGCTCCTTCTGATTACTGTTTGTTCCGACGGACGCAGCATGATTTGGCTGGTCATATGTTCACTCTTTCGCAGAAATCGAAATTTAGCTACTAACTTGGATCGCCTCAAAAGACGAGACATTTTTCTGAGATGGAATTCGAAAATTGCCTGAGAGGTGGAAAAAGTAGTAGCCAGCGGTGGACAATACTTTGATTAATCTGTTCGTACATTTTGTTCTGAAATAAATACATTTTTGACGACAAAAAAAACGGACTGAACTAAATTGTCCTCCTAAAGACTATATAGGCTCAAAGACTTTAAGACTATAGAGGCTGGTATTTGGTTTCTATAGTATGAAATCAAGCACATAAACGCACTTTATCTGTCTGTCTATCTATCTTTCTCTCTCTCTCTCTGTATATATATATATATATATATACATAGANATATGTATCGTCTCATAGCAGTCTTTCCATATTAATTCATAGCTAAAAATGGATTCTCGTAATAATTTGAAGACGTAAAAATCATTTTTTCACAAAGACCCATAAAAAGTCAATATTTCAAGCAAAAGATTTCTATCTGAAGTTAACAGATAATAATTCTTGAAAGTAGTAATGGAAAAATTTTCGGTAAACTTTCAAACATTAAGTAAATATACTACTAATTTTACTTTTATTTCATACCGTTGAAATTATTTGCAAAATTTTTCTTTTTTAATTAATTTCAACATCTTGTTTATCCAAAAATAAACTCTTGCTCATTCATTTCATTTCTTCAATATTGATAAATTCTTTTTCACTAATTATTAATATTTTTTCTTTCATTGATTTGATATTATTGATAGGAATGTTTTTAATTATAAAGTATGCATTTTTGTACTACTTTAGCGAGGTAACTTAAAATTAAAACTTTTATAATCGGTACTAAATTAGTGAAAAGTTAAACAAATATTTCTTCTAAATATTTACAGAAAATGAATAAAAACTTTTACCAATTGCACATAAAGTAGATTTGAAATCTTGCAAGAGCTGAAACTTTAAATAATTTAATTGAATTGTATACAGCGAAAAAAAATCTGATAAAATTACTGTACTGTATGGTTTTGACACTTCAAATTAAAAAAAAAACATAGTTCTGGTTAATATAACCGAAACATGTAAACCATTCATTGGGTAATTTTTCCGCTCTTGAAGAAAACAATTAATGGAAATTCTGGTTTTCAAAATTTTAATTCGCATTATCACACATTTAGTGAAATAAAAAAAAAATTAAGTAGTAAACTTAACCGAATATATGATTTTTTGCCATGCTCTAAGGCATCATGATAAAATTACCAAGTTTTACCACAGTTACCAAATTTTATCACATGCTTTAAAGCCATATTTTATTGTTAATTTTACCAAAATCTTCACCAAAGACCTTCGGTAAGAGATTTTTGGAGTTCTAATAGAGTCAAAAGCAAAGTATATTTGAACAAATACTCGAAGTTTTGAACACGCATTTTTTTTTTCAGTGCAGTTGGACATTTGCATAATATTTATAATTGTACTGAACAAAACTGCTTAAACTGTTTTCTAAAACTGTTCTCTTGGTTTTTGGGGAAAAATAATTTTTTTTTACTAGAATATTTTTAAAATACAATTTCATACTGTTTCAAATATAATTTTATACTGAATATTAATAAATTGTTCACTTTGAGAGAAACTGATGTATTTCTATTTCTTTAATTCAGTCATATTCTATCGGACGCAAGGAAAATTTATATAATATCTTTTTACAAACATCTTGAAATATTTCTCATAAGAGAAGGAAAGCAAAATGAATCAATTTAAAACCATATTTTATTATTAATTTTACCAAAATCTTCACCAAAGCCCTTCGGTAAGAGATTTTTGGTGTTCTAATAGAGTCAAAAGCAAAGTATATTTGACCAAATATTAATAGTTTTGAGCACAATTTGTTTTTGTCAGTGCAGTTGGGTATTTGTATAATATTTATAATTATACTGAACAAAACTGATTAAACTGTTTACTAAAACTGCTGTCTTAGTTTTTGGGGAAAATTATTATTTTTTTTACTAGAATATTTTTCAAATGCAATTTCATACTGTTTCAAATACAATTTTATACTGAATCTTAATAAATCGTTCACTTTAAAAAGAATTGATTTATATCTATTTCTCTAATTCAGTCATATTCTATCGGACGCAAGGAAAATTTATATAACATTTTTTTTACGAATATTTTGAAATATTTCTCATAAAAGAAAGAAAGCAAAATGAATTCATTTCAAGAGCAAACCATTCATTCCTTTTCAAACCTTCTTTTAGGATTTTCAAAATAGTAATTTTTTTTGTTGATATTCTGCCTTGAAATATAATGTAAGTTATAGTTCAGTTGTTCAGTTTCTCAATCTTTTGATAAATGATATTCCAGTAAAAGAACAGTAAATATTTTTACCATCACATTCCTTTATTTTTATAGTAATTTTATTGGCTTAAGTATTTTTTTTATTTATGTGAAAGAATATCATTGAATAGCATATTCTTTCTGTTTTATTCATATCATTAAAATAAATTATTATGTTCTTTAAATTCAGTTTATTCACATAAAATCGCAATTTATGTTTGATTACAGATATAAACTTTATTTAAAGACAATACGAAAAGGAAAAATATCATTCTGATTTACACATTTAGAATCTGGAGACATTTTTTTCTGAAAATGTAAACACATGAAAAGAAAATTTTTTTTCTTCATATAAAGTACCGTTTCTAAGTTAAATATTGTATTTTAGTCATACAATTAAAATACCATTCAATATATGTTGAGAAAAATCAGAATTTTCAAATTTCAAACTAATTAAAATATTTTAATTTTTGGATAGATTTTTTTATAAAATTTTTTTCCATGATTGCTTAAACAGGATTTATTGGTCGGCTAAAATTAAACTATTTCTTCGATTCGAAAAAAAAATTAAATGTAACACGTGCTAATTGAGTGACGTCGAAAAATGAGTGAAATCAAAGTGACGTGCTAAAAGAGTGAGATTGAAATAAATAAATACTTTAAATCTTGCAAACTATATTAGGAATTCATTTTTATGTTTAAAGCAAAGTAGCATTTTGATAGTTCAATGCAGTTCTTTGTGTTCCAATTCGGACATTTTCTTTACATACTACAAAAATTTTTCTAAGTTTATTCCTTTCCTAAATGTTTTTAACTTTAATTTTATTTTTTTAATTTTATTCAAGGAGTGTTAGTATCATGGAAACAAAGTATTAAAAACATTATTTCTTCAAGAATAGACCTCAAATGTTACAAAATTTTTGTATTGCTGCTTGGAAAAATAGTTTAATTTTTGTTGAAATAAAAACACTTTTTAAAATGTCATTAAATGTTAGAAATAGTAAGAGTTAATTAGTAAAAATATGCTGTTTTACTTTCAGTTAATTAAATATGTAAATTTATAAATTTTAAATAAGTATTTAGCAAATTTTATTTTTTGATTGTAAATATTTTTCCAACACATAATATTATTTATTCAAGCATGTAAATTAATAGGGTCTATTTATCTTTTATAGAATAAGCTTGCCTTTATTCCAGCTTTATCTATAGATTGTGTGAGACATATTGGAAAGGAAAGTACAGTAAGGAATCTTTTGTTTGCTGATAATTTCATTACTAAATAAGCGGAGAAATATTTTATTTAGCACATAAGGTTATTCTGTCATATGTTTTGGAACGTCTTTCTCGTATTACTTTCAGTAATAGAACGTTGATCCAACCTCATACAGCGGCATATTATTGGATAAATACTACAAAAAACCATAACAAACACAAGAATGTGCCTGTGGCATCGAAGAAATTAGCTATCAAAGGAATGTGTAAGTAAAAGTCTAACGTACAAGAATCCCTAGTAATTCACGTCATATTTATCTTTACTTCAAGTATTCATTTTTTTTTATTATTTTAGCCGAATATCCTATATATATGTATGTGTGTGTGTGTATGTATATATAGCATGGAATGTCTCATACGAGCCTTTCTATATTAATTCATAGCTAAAAATAGATTCTCTTATTAATTTTAAGACGTATAAATTGTTTTTTTCACAAAGACCCATAACAAGTCAATATTTCCAATAATTCCAAATGAAAGATTATTTTATAAAGTTAATTAACAGTTAGTGAAATTAACAGATAAATTTTCTTGGAAATATACTCATTAAAGAAAATCCATAATTTCCCTTAGTCTGTATTGCGTCATCTGTGCAAACATATCAAGATAACTTAATTTTTTCTTTTGGATGACGTTCGATTTTATATATATATATATATATACATATATACACACACACACACACACACACACACACACACACACACACACACACACACACACACACACACACACACACACACACACACACACACACACACACACACACACACACACACACACACACACACACACACACACACACACACACACACACACACACACACACACACACACACACACACACACACACACACACACACACACACACACACACACACACACACACACACACACACACACACACACACACACACACACACACACACACACACACACACACACACACACACACACACACACACACACACACACACACACACACACACACACACACACACACACACACACACACACACACACACACACACACACACACACACACACACACACACACACACACACACACACACACACACACACACACACACACACACACACACACACACACACACACACACACACACACACACACACACACACACACACACACACACACACACACACACACACACACACACACACACACACACACACACACACACACACACACACACACACACACACACACACACACACACACACACACACACACACACACACACACACACACACACACACACACACACACACACACACACACACACACACACACACACACACACACACACACACACACACACACACACACACACACACACACACACACACANTATATATATATATATATGATGAACGAAATTTTCGAAGAAATTTAAAATTAATTTTACAAAATTAAAATTATTTTGTAATGAATTATCTTTGGCAAATAACGAAAAAAACTTGACTTGAATAGCTTAAAAATTTAAAAAGTTTCAAGCAATTTTCTAAGTATTTTTCGTGCCATCTGTATGATACTTTTACGATTTTTAACAGAGGGTAAATAGTTGTAGTTATCACTCAGCAGCCACACCCTGTTCCCCAACCAAAGTACTATGTCTACACTTTTTTGCTTTAAACCGCAGTAGATCTTATCTTAGAGCTGATTTCGAACTTAAAGACACAATTTGAGAAAATGCAATCCCATCACACATTAATCAGTGTTTAGCTAGGGGAATCAGGCTAAGGCAAATAGAAGACTCACCGCACGGCGTTGATTGTATGGCTTTAGGTGCAAAACAGCTAGGAACTTAAAAATCTAAGCATTGCTTGGAATAAAAATAGAACGTGACTGTTTAAACCAAGGTAGATTGAACTATAATATTATGATTAAATTTAACTCTATAGATTAAGCCATTCAGCGAGTTTATTGAATATTTAAACAACAGTAATTATTTTTATTTACTATTTTATGAAATTTTAAATGAATAATTATGGAAATTATTTTATAAAATTTCTTTTTTTTTCTACTTTTCTAATTCTTGTTTCGAACACAAATACTAGCTTAATTTTCATAATTCTTAAATTATATTGAAACGAGGAAAAAAAAACTGGCTCAAAATCATGTAATATAATGCTCTACAAAAAACTTTTATGTGAACACATTATACACACAATCTGCAATTTTGACTTAAACAGTCAATGTCTACCTTTCCCCTATGTTTTTTATGTAATTTTTTACATTTTTTTTTATCTTTTTTGCATTTGAATACGATCTATGTTTATTTTATACCTTATTTATTATTTTAGAGGTAGGCAATCTCACTACACATTCCTTAATACTTTAGCTTTTACATGGAATATGCAGCTTTAGTAGTTGGAGGTAATGTGGGCTCACTAATTTTCTTATTACGTTACTAATGTAAACGTACTCCATCTACATGTTGTTCACGTTCATTGTCTAATTTAATATTTTTCTTATATAGCCGACCGGCCTGTGTAGGGGGCAGGGAACTGTTCTTTATTCAGAAAGGTTCTGGGTTCGAATCCCGGGCAAGACATGGATGTTCTTTCCTTCTCTGTGCAATCTGTTCTTAGTGTGGTAGCGACGTTGGCCCACCTAATATGGTGCCCCTGAAGGAGCGGCCAACAAAGTCGCCCTGCATATGCCTGAATTGACGGATGTGAACACAGGTGGGCATTGGAGAAAAAAAAAGTATTTTTAGTGTATATATATATATATATATGATACTTTGTCAAAAGAATATAAAGCTTATTATTTTCGTAAGTTTTTGTTATATCGAAAGCTGCATTTAAGTTGAAGTAAAGACGATATATGTTCTTTAAGAAAGAAGATACATGCTCAAATATCGCTCAAATATATGTTCTTTTCTTAAATCTTAAGTGAGAACAATGTATCATAAGCCTGTAAAAAAGAGGATTTCATAAGAAATTTTTTCAAACATTGTGAGAAACTTAGGTTAAAATTTTTTTTTAATCTTATTATACAGTGTGCTAAGAAAAATTATATTATTTGAAGTTTTAGAATAATACGTTTTAAATGGAGTGAAATTTTGTGTAAGGAAGGAAAAGAAGAAAACATAGTATGAAGTAACAACATTGAGATTTCATTGTGAATCTATAAAGTATTATTAATATACACAATATCTATGATTGTGAGTGATGTGTTGGCATCACTATAACGCATTTAAAACGTAAGTGGATCAGACGGTGAGGTGATAAATGCGAAATTTAACAGTATTTACCGGCTGATCGTAAAATTATTGAAAGTACATAAATAGTTATAAGAACTCGCGCAGGCCAATTAACAACATTTGAACGGAGAGGCTTGTAACTTCATTTTAAACAAAAATATATCTCTATATCGATATGGACAACTATATGTCTTAAAAATGTTGTGAAAAATCTTTTGAGATAATTACATAAATCAAACAGGAAAGGAATTGAATTATTACCAAGGAGCATCATTTCAAATAAGATATGGTATTTTTGGACTATTTCGTTCCTTTTTCCGTATTCTTGTACCCAATTTTAAAGCCAGGAGCTAAGGCTATAGGGAAAAAAATATTTCACTGTGGTGTACACATATTCAACAATCTCTCGTATAGTTATAGCTTAAAGAAAAAGCTGCGCTAGAAAGATGGAAATAAGGAGGCAGAGAATTAACAGATAAAGCCTCCAACCATCTAAAAATTATGATTGGTTCAGGGCGTAATAAAAAAAATGGAAACATAACAAGAAACAACTCTTTTCTACCAAAGCTAAGATGCTGAAAGCACAGGATGTTTTTTTGTTAAAGAATATTGCTTTCTCTCATTCATAAAGACTCTATAGTTTGTGCTAAATCAGAGTTTGATTTATTTATAACTATACTAAATAAGACTGAATTTTTTTTATTGAATATCATCCGTGACTGCGCTTCACTTAATTTAATATGTCAGGAAAACTCAAAAATATATTGATTTAGCATGATTATATATTGATTAGTAAAAATTATGGACTACTTTACCTAAACAGGATGGATCTGCTTTACCTGATAAAAAACCCGAAACTCCGGTGAATTTTTTTCCACATTCACTTTTTCCCCAAATATATATTAGTTTGAACAGAAATCTTCCAGTAACACTTATCCATATCGTGCATACATCCTCAAACTCTTTCAAATTATTGTGAAAATGCAAAGAAAAGTTTATTGACCTGCGAGGGGTACTTTAAAGATAGCCACTTAGTAGAAACATATATTCCCCAAGAAGCGAATGTAAATATTGGGTTAAGAAAACAATATGAAATAGCATCGAATAGTAAAAAATTTTATAATTTATATTCGTTGTTGAATAACCGACCCAATTTCGTGCTTACGACTACTAATGTTCAACTCAGTAGCCATGTCATTTTGAACCCAATCCAGAAGACAAGGGAACTCCTGGATCAAATATTGGGAGAAATTTTGCTTTCGTGATGGACCTTTTGATGGAACTAAACTGCATTTGTGTTACATAGACAGGAAAACCTCTGAACTTCCCACGGTTAACCGGATGGCAAGGGGGCTCTAGCCCTTGATCCGTATACCACTGAGGTTATTTTTGCATCAGCGCTGTGGTCAGTGCAAGCCGAGAGCAGGATTCGTATGGACCAGCATCGCATTGATTTGAGCCCGGTTCGCCTCATTGGAAGGCGAACGCTCTATTACTGAAGTCACCACGGCTAAGAGTAAAACATTTGATATGATCGGACAACTGCATTGGGATATTTTACAACAAAATAGTCTTTTACTTAATATGAGAAAATTAAAATGATACCCTCTAAACTTGACTTCTGTTTATATGCTAGAGATAATAGCACAGAACAAAATGTAGTATTAGAACATGCGTCTATTTTTATGCGCAAAGTGAAAGTGATCCCGGGTATTTCTCTAAAACACAAAAAAGCACCAGAAAAATCAATTACTAAATATCCAATTCACAGAGTGTTGTGTAAAATGTATTCTGTTTCATAAGATCGTTGGTCATTTATGCAATATAAAGTATTTTTAGGATCGCTGCTGAAAAGACTTATAATATGGTGTCTTTCAAAAGGGGCCGTAAACGGAAACTACAATAATTTAAATTCTTTCGTATTTAATCACTATGATGTTTGAGCATTTATGTGAATGGGTAATCAATACCCGGATAACCTCTGGAGTAAAAAATTGAGTCCAACATTTCCATAACAGCCTAAGTTTATCTTCTTATTTTAATCAAGAAACGGCAATTTAAATCTCACGAGACGAATTTTCAAATAGTCAAACATTACATGCATTTGATTTATCTCCTGGTACATGTGACAGTCCTCATTTAGATTTGCAACAACAAGGTATAGTTCCTTCACCAGAAGTGGGCACTTGGCTCAACTTCATCGGACGAAGAGTTCATTTAAGCGCTGGAGTAAGAGGTGAAACATCTCCGCGCTTGAAAAATAGACAACCCTTAATGCGTGCCAAGCAAAAACAGTGAATTTTTTTTCAGTCACTTCGCTTTATCATCTGCTATTATACCTTTCGTTTCTCTAGCTAATTAAGCATATTTTAAATTCAAGAACTGCTGTTTTCCCAGAAAAATATCTCGAAAAGGATAAACTGTTCATTCAAAGGAGAAAAATCATACAAAATAGCGGTAATATCATAAAATTTATGAAATATTTAATTTTAAAAAAATGCACAGAAAGTTTGTGAAATGAATATTTTTGTCATATGATAGCCAGATGGCAACCTTGTTTGGGCTTGTTCATGCCTTTCTCCCAAAAATAGAGAAATAGAATAAAGGCGGAGCCAAGTGCCAACTCCTGGGGAACGATCCATAACCTATGCTTTGAAGCGTTAACTGAAACAATCCTTGTTGATCATCTCTGAATTTGATAACATTATAGAAATTACTAAATCACGACAAGTATTATGTAATTTACGTAGGGACCAAGGGTGAGCGGTATTGGTCATCGGTAAACTGTTCTACATAACAGTGCTCGACTTCACTTACAGGTCGTCGAGCTACAGAAGCGGGAGGGGGTATCCACTCTGCTGAGGATCAAAGTTGTGATGGCAAGTCTTCAAATTTCGAATCATCCTCAGGAATATTTCCTAAACCGTCTCCAATAGCCCATTGTTTTGCTCAAGTGTGACGTAAATGAAATACATCATCAACAATCTGTCACCTGAAACAAATTTCATTACATTTTGGACGATTTTTTGCAAAAACAGAAAAATAGATAAAGATTCAAAATCTGATAAAACTGAGATAGATGATAAATAGATATAGATGATAAATTATAGATGATAAATCCCCTATAGATGATAAATCCCCTAGGATCGGAGCACCCTTATTGATTGTCTCACCCCTAAAAGCGAAATAGAATTCTCGTCCCAAAAGTGGGACAGGACTCTCCTCCCAAAAGTGAAGAACTCTTATTCCAAAATTGAGACGGAACTCTCAATTTCTTCCTACTAGGGTTTAGAAAACTTATTTGACTTGCATTGTCACAATGGTCCAGTTTAAAATGGAAAATTTTAACTTGACTGTTGGAATTATTATTGATGGTATAAATTTCCTACATAGTAATTAGAAAACATTGAACCTACATTATCAACTAATTAAGAGCTCTAGTTGAAGTATGATAACTTTTGTCAAAAAACGCTTTGAAATTTCTGCGGATGACAATTCCAAATAGAAGTTAAATTATGCTTAAAACTGTCAAGAAAGAGCTAAAACTTATATTTTTTTTTGTATTTAAAGCCTATTCTTTAAACTTATATGTTTAAAACTTATATTTTTTTATATTTATCAAACAGAGGGGTATTGTTAAGGAGTCGAAAAATGGATGGGAACGTGTATAATCCTCTAGAGCAGAGCTCTTGTTCTATTTTATATACGCCATCTTGTCTAAAAATGGACGGAATAATGATTGACGATAAATAGAGTTTTATAGTGAAATTACAATAAATACAGCTTTTGTTCTTCATAAAATGATTGAAACTTACGATATTATCAGCAATTTAACTAGTCGGAAAAAGGTTGAAATTTCAAGCGCAAAATTTCCTTGTTACAGACACTAAAACAAGTTTTAAAAAAAAACTTAACCAAAATAAAATGAGCCATTTAGGTATTATTATGTTTAAGTTTGGACCACCTTAAATGCGATAAAAATGGCCTAAATAAAATAATAATATGTATATTCGTTAGAGTTACGGATGATAATGTTATCAAGGAACATTTGTTTGGATCAGAAGTGGAAATACTGTCCAACAAAATGACAAATTTGAATGAATATGTCCAATAACAAGGCAAATTTGATCCAACAGCGACGAACTTACATGAAATTGGATCACTTTTAAAGTTATGTCAAAAAGAGAAAAATGTGTATTTAATGAACTATTTTTCCTTAAATGCATACATAGGTATGTCTGAAATTACTTTTTATTAAATTTAAACTTGTATACGTTTTATGCTTCGAGAAATACAATCATTCCATGACTTGCCAATATTTTAGAAAAACAGAATGAACATTCAAAATATATTCCCATTAAAATACGGAAAGTTTTTAACATAAAAAAATTGTAGCAGCAAGAATTCACTTAATGAGATTTTCCTTATTATCTTTAATACTTTCCATTAATCTTCATGAACTGTAACAATGTTTCAATAAATAAACAAATAAATAACTACACAACTTGGATCGAAAATCAAATGCTTCATTCTTTAAGAGTAGCTATTAGAAATTAGGAATTATTTCAGGATTTTTACATCTTTGTTCGTTTCTGTTGCATCACAAATTGGTATTAACAAAATATATTTTCATAATTTCCAACTAAACTAGTTGAAGTATAAATGAGACTAGAGAATGTATAATTTCAGTGTCATTTGGCATCCAAACTTTTGATAGCAACTTCTAATAACAGCAATGAGTAGGCGGGATTCTCAAAATGGGGGCCATTTTCGTTGATTGGTAGCTGTTAAAAATAATCTCTCTTTCTTAAGAAGAAAAACCTTCTTTCCATTAACTAAATTCTCTCAAATTTCTTAATAAACATTTATTTTCGTCTTGATTAATGTATGTTTGGTGTATTTCTAAAATTGTGAAGAATACTGGTTAAGGAACATGCCAGAAAAAAATTATGGAAAATTGAATACATGTTTTTATTGACGTTGATTTTATTGACATAAATGATTTAAGCCAATTGCTTAGTGCCCTATCGAAATTTTGATTCTCAATTTCATTTATACACAAACTGATGATAAAAGTAGTTTTTTTATCCGTAATTTTAAATAAAAGTTCTGTGAAAGGTAAATGTTCTTTTTATTTTTCTTTCGTAATTTTAAATTTTAAAGTAGAACTCGAAAAAATATGAAAGAGAATATGCATGCATTTTAAATACACTTATTTTTCATGTCTTTTAAATAACAAGTACTTGACAATAATTGAATTTTGTGATTTTTTCTACTCTTCGCTCAAAATACGATATCGAATATGCATGCACCAAATTTTAGTAATAGGAAAAAATAATAATAATATCATATTTGACATAGAGATTCTATGAAACATCTGATGATGTTTTTCATATTATGTTCAATTTTAGGGTTAAAAACTCATTTTAAACGCGATAGTATTTAAAAACTCTATTTTCAAACTATGCAAATTTCTAGGTCACCGGAAAAGAAATTTTTATTGCTTTTTATGATGCTTTATTTACTCTTACATTTTGTTGTTGTTGTTAATTTACGTCGCACTAGAGCTGCACAATGGGCTATTGGCGACGGTCTGGGAAACATCCCGAAGGATGACCCGATGACATGCCATCACAATTTTGATCCTCTGCGGAGGGGATGGCACCCCCGCTTCGGCAGCCCGACGACCTGCGCGCGAAGTCGAGCACATTACGATAGCACAGTTTAACGAAGACCAATACCGCACACCCTCGGTCCCTTCGCAGACTGATCCAAGTGTCACCCACCCGCACACTGACCGTAGCCAGTTATGCTTGACTTCGGCGATCTGCTGAGAACCGTGTCTTAACGATCAGTCCACTGCGGGACCCTCTTACATTTTGGTGAAAATAGTTTAAATGAAAAAAAGTAGCTTATGATTCTAAAGTTTCTTATAATATTATTGTGGCTGAAGGATGTTGTGTTGTAATAAGCAGTGACTGCGAAAAGCAGAAAACCAGCTTCGTGGGTCGGATAGCTAACTGCGGTGACCAAACCAACCTACCTACCCAAAAACCAACCAACCCAAAAACCAACCAACCAACCAAACCAACCAGCCTACACAACAAACCTACATAACCAAACCAACTAATCAATCAATCCAACCCTACTAACTATCCCCCCCAACCAACCCAATCCAAACAACCAACCAATTAACCCAACCAACCAATCAAACCAACCGACAAACCCAACCAAAAAAACCCTACCTACCAACCTAAGCCAAAGATCCAACCCAACCCAACCAACCAATCAACCCATTTCAACTCATCCAACCAACAAAAAAATCTAACCTAACTAACCAACCAACCCAGTCCAAATAACCCAATCCAAACCTACCCAACAAACAAACCAACCCAACCATCCAACCAACCTAACTAACCAACCAACCCAATCCAACCAACCCAATCCAACTAACACAATCCAACCAATTCAATCCAACCCTACACAATCAACCAACCAACCTAACATAACCCAATAACCAACCAACGAACCCAACACAACCAACCAACCTACTTAACCTAATAAAGAGGAATATCACGGTGTTCAGGATTGACCAAAAAAATCTTACAAAAAGATGAAAGCACGCTTTCTGACAAACAATCCACATATTGCCACGATGGTGAATGAATTGGAAGAAAGCTTACAAAAATTATACAATGAGAGCGGCAGAAGCGGTGGTGCCAGAAAAAAGCAAGGAAAGTTGGAGGGTTTATTATCTCTTACGATAAATCGTGGTTGCCGAATACTGTACTCAGTTGAAGAGAGGAATAAAGTAATTAAACTAGAAAAAATAGGACGGCATGAAGACGTCGATTGACCACACAACCCCACCAACCCTATCCAACCCATCCCACCAACCGACCCAACCAACCCATCCCAACCAACCCATCCCAACCAACCTGCCATCCAACTCTCCCAACCCAGCCAACCTAACCCAGCCCAACCAATCCTACCCTATCCACCAAAAACCACCACTATCCACCTAAACGAATCAACACAACCTAACACAGCCAACCTAACACAACCAACCCAACACAACCAACTAGCGGTGACCAAACCAACCAACCCTAACAACCTACCAATCAACCAACCCTACGAACTCAACTCAACTCAACCCTACCCAACCAACCAAACAACCAACAAACCAACTAACCCAACCAACTGACCGACCGACCGACTAACCAACCAACCAATCAGCCCAACCAACCAACCATCCCAACCCAACCAACCAACCAAATCCAACACAACCAACCAACCCAAACAACCAACCAATCAACCTACCCAACCAACTCAATTCTACACAACCCAACCAACCAACATTCCAACCAATAAACCAACCAACCCAACCAAATGACCAATCAGCCAAACCATCCCAACCAACCAACCCAACCCAACCACCCTCCCAACCAGCCAACTCAACCACCCACCCACCAAATCAACCAATAAATCAACTAACCCAACCAACTGACCGACCGACCAACTAACCAACCAACCAATCAATCAGCCCTACCAACCCAATCAATCAGCCCTACCAACCCAACCAACCAACCCTCCCAACCTAACCATCCACCCACCCTCCCTCCCTCCCTCCCGACAACCAAACAACCCAATCCAACACAACCATCCAACTCTTACAACCAACCAGCCAACCAACCCAACCAACCAACAAAACACTACCAACCAGCAAAAAAATGCTTGTAAAGAAAAACAAAGGGATAATAAAGAGGGATATCATGGTGTTCAGGATTGACCAAACCAAATCTTACAAGAAGATGAAAGCAGGCTTCCTGACAAACAATCCACATTTTGCCGCTAAAGTGAATGAATTGGAAGAAAGCTTACGAAAAAAATACAATGAGAGCGGCAGAAGCGGGGGCGCCAGAAAAAAGCATGGAAAATTGGAGGGTTTGTTATCTCTTAAGATAAATCGTGGTTGCCGAATACTGTACTCAGTTAATGAGAAGAATAAAATAATAAAATTAGAAAAAATAGGACGGCACGGGGACGTCTATTGACCACCAAATCTAGACCGAACCAACCAAACAACCAATTAATCAGCCCAACCAACCAACACAACCAACCAACACAACCAACCTACCCAAACAACCACCAGAACCCTCCCAAACGAATCAACACAACCAACCTAACAGAACCAATACAACAGAACCAACCTGCGGTGACCAAACCAACCCTCCTAACCACCCACCTAACTATCCAACCCAACCAACCCAATCACCCTACCAACCAACCAACCCAAACAACCAACCAATCAACCAACCCAACCAACTTAACTGTACCCAACCCAACCTACCAACATTGTAACCAATAAACCAACGAGCCCCGCCAATTGACAAACCGATCAACTAACCAACCACCCCAACCCACCCAAAGGAATCAACACAACCAACCTAACGGAACCAATCCAACACCGGTGACCAAACCAATCCGGTGACCAAACCAACCAACCCAAACAAATGACCAATCAGGTTGTACAAAACAAGTTTGGAAGACCATGTACAAAGCAAGTTTGGAAGATAAGAATTTCGAGCAATCTTAGCGGTGAAATAATATGGATTCCGCAGTGAGGAGAAAGATGTACTTGAGATTTTCATGAGTAAATATTTTTTTCTAATTAACTATGATATTAAAAGCGATATATGGGCTTAACCAACATTAAATATGATTTCATTACTATTTTTGTTTCATTTCCGTAATTGGAAAACACAAAGCAAAAAACAATTTTCCACTCCCCCCCCCTTATGAAAAGTAATGAATCTCTAAAAATTAAAATTGCGCACTCAGAACGTGAGGATTTGATCATGAGATCACAAGTTATTTTGAGTGTTAATAACTTCTGCAAAAAGAAGGTTGCGAAGGGAAGAGGATACGAAAATATTTTTAAGAAAATTAGTATTATGTAGAATACAGTAACATATGCGAATTTTTTTCATAAATTTAGCTTTTACACAATAATGTAAAATTTTTACAGTATTTTTTGGCATCCTCAGCTGATAAATAAAATGTCTTAATATAACTAAATTGTAAGAAAAAGAATATTAAGTCATAATTGAAAGTACTTAATGGCTTTTGCGTCGCTATAAAATAGAAAAAAAACTCCTATTATCTAAACCCTTAGTATTTCGTTTCAAACTAAAACGGCTGTAAAATAAATTCAAATTAAACACTCGCTTGTCACAAATGCATACTTAGTTTTGTTCATGAATTATTTTTAATTCATTTAAACTCATACAAAAAACTATATAACATATCATTTCGAAGTGCTTTTACATGTTTTCTTTTCAGATATTTGATGCTTTCTGTCTAAAATACCAATTAGAACAGTCTTTTTATGCAATTCATCTTATTCAAGATTAGAAAAAAATGCCGATTGTTGATTAAAAAACTTTTGCTTTCACTACCAATGATAAATAAAAAAAGGAAACTGGTAAAACGTTTTATTTTTTTCCTTCATTACTTCTTGCTCGTTTATTTCTCGTGATCATTTACTTTCTTGATCTACCCTGTAACTCGGTCTTGCATACTTTATAACATTCAGCTTCTATTGTTTACCTTCTTTCTCATTCACCAGAAAAATCTACTTTCTTTCAATGAAATTCTTAGTTCATTAAGAATAGTAACATGTACTCCTGATTTTAAATGTCGCTGAAATTGTTTGAGGTAGGCTTGCCAATCCTTGTCAGTAAATTCACGAACAGAAAAACTTCTTTTTTACAAAATAAACGAAAGTTTTGTTAATTTATTTTAATAAACCATAAAGTGTATACTTTTTTTCAAATTTATGGTAGTATTTCTTTTAGTGCTTTTGGGGTCATTAAGTATTCTATAGATATAAATTAGCATTTAACACCAGAGAAAACAGAAATACATTTTTGAGTTTTTAATACATGAAGCTCTATTTCGAGATTTGTATATCGATGGAGTCCCACAGTGGACTAATCGTTAAGACATGGTCAAGACCGAAGTCAAGCATCACTGGCTGTGGTCAATATATGTATGGGTGACCTTTTAAATTAGTCTGCGTAGGGATCGAGGGTGCGGTATTGGTCCTCGTTAAACTGTTCTACCGTGAAGTTCTCGACTTCGCGTGCAGGTCATAGACCTACCGAAATGGTGGGGGTGCAATTCCCTCTGCAGAGAATCAAAATTGTGACGGCATGTCTTCGTATCATCTTCAGGGATGTTTCCCAGACTGTCGCTAATAGCCCATTGTGCAGCTTTAGTGTGACGTAAATGAACTACAACAACAACAATATATCTATGCACTCATTGATTAAGTACATAAAAAGATGGACCTAATCCAGACTTTTATATTTATTAAATAATACACTAGAGATTATGATATCAGCAAATTTAAAGAAAAGAAATTTCTAGTCTTTTTAATGAACAACAAAAACTGAAACGGAAATTTAGGTTATTTTTAAAGAAAAAGAAATATATAGTACTTGGATTTTTTTCGTAAATAAAACCACTATGAATTTATAAAATCAATTTAAAATATCACACTTTATTTCTTGCCATCTGTGGTTGTACCTAGGCCTAAATAGTTTGCATGCTTAAGTTCGTTCCGTACTAATAAAAAAGCATTTCTTTGGAACTAAAAGATTTAAATATTATAGATTTAGATTTTATTTCTGCCTACTTTTAAAATCTTTTAAGTTCTTTAGTTTTCTCAGCTTTGACAAATGCGAATCATATATGGAATCAGTTTTATCATGTGTTTATGATGCCACAAACAAACAGCAAGCAATATTAGGCGTGAATAGATAGAAAAAAAATATTAACTGTGCATTTGCTTAAGATTACCAAAAGTAATCTTTCTTAAACATTTAAATGGTTGTAGGCTAACAGATTGAAAACCATAAAGTAAAATTTTAACATATACAGATATCTTAGAAACATCTATAATCAGATAAGTGTTGTTGGTATAAATACCAGACCAATGTGAATATAGACATAACTGCAAATTAAAAACAGCTTTTTCTCGCAATCTTTCTTATTTTTTCTACATATTGAAAAATGAAACAAGTGTTTTCAGTGTGCAAAATAAAATAAAATAAAATAAAACAGAGGATCCTCATTAACTTTGGATCCGTGATTGGATTTCTTTGTACTAGGACTCAATCTTAATGGTTAAGGGCCTGACATTAACAATACGAATTAATTAGAGCAGGCAATAGTTTTTACAAAATCAGACACAAAATCATATTTCATCTGAATAAATATTTTTTTTAACGACAGATTTGGATTTCTGACCCTTAAAATATGGTGGGTAGCAGCAATCTGGAATATAGGGTCTCACTCTTTTGGTGTAGAGAGCGGTTGAAAGTTCGGATCCCTTGATTTTACTTTCTTCTTATCTTTTTACTTTTTCTTGAATTTTTTAACGAACTGAAAAAAAAATTCACACAATTATAAAATTCATTTATCCAAAGACAGCTCTACTGAAATATTTTTTTAATAACTATTATTATTCCTTATTAATTTATTTAATAATAATTGAAAAAAGTTTAATTTTTAAGTATACACACGTTTTCATCGTTTTAAGAAATGTTATTTTAAACAGCAAAATACAAAATTTGAGAGCAATTGATCGAATAGTTTCTGATATTTCACATATTAAACAGATTATACATTAAAAATTTGATTTCTCAATAACTATTCGACAGATTTCAGTCAAATTTTGAGTTCTTAAGATTAGGCTCTCTAACTATTAAATTTGAGCCTCAGTACGTGGAAATCCATTTAGTAGATCAAAAGTTATTCTAGGTATTCTATTATTTCTTATCATTTTTTATCATTGCATTTGTTTTCTTATGACACGTATTTTCCTTTAAATTTTCGGTTAATGGAATTTTCTTTTTACTCTTTTTCCTCCCCAGATGCATTGAACCAGTTGAAATAGATGCATGTCCTTTAGTATTTAGGGTAAAGTGGGATAAAACAGGATAGTAAAGATTCCAAACCAAACCTTGTTGGAGCTAAACTGTAACTCTATCTATCTATATATATATAATAAAATAATAAAANATATATATATACTATATTATAAATATAATTTTGGCAATGAAATACAACTTACTGCATTTAAGTCATTCACATAGTAATTTTTTATGATAACGGTTTACCGGAAATTCTGGTTTTAAAAATTGCAGTTTTTAATTCCCACATTTAGTAAAAATAACAAAACTGAAAAGTAAATTTAACCGACTAGTTAAATTTTATGCCATGCTCTGAAGTATTATGATAAAATTGCCAAGTTTTATCACATTTACCATTTTCAAGGCATTTTATGTAACCATACTTTATTATTAATTTTGATACAACAAACTTGATTCGTTAAAACAAACCAAGCTTTTCAGTGTTCCCATAGAGCCAGAATTTTGCCACATTCTAACAGTTTTGACTGATGTATTTTTTCAGTGATCTTTGATGTATTATTTTTTTTTATGAATGATTCTTTTTCAGGAAAAAGTCAAAGCACTCAGTGTTACTCCTCTAGTAGGGTAACATAACATGTTAACTCTATTGGCAATTTGGAAATACTAGAATTTAATTGAAAAAGTTACAAACATTTTTATTTTATATAACAATTAAAAAAAATCTATACATGTAATTTATATGGAATTTAGTCAAGGTCGTACTTAAGGAACTGTATTTGCAATTTGGAAATACTAGAATTTAATTGAAAAAGTTACAAGCATTTTTATTTTATATAACAATTAAAAAAATTTATACATGTAATTTATATGGGATTTAGTCAAGGTCGTACTTAAGGAATTCTATTTGCAATTTGGAAATACTAGAATTTAATTGAAAAAGTTACAAGCATTTGTATTTTATATAACAATTAAAAAAAATCTATACATGTAATTTATATGGGATTTAGTCAAGGTCGTACTTAAGGAAAGAAGAGAGAGAGTGTGTATTCAGCCTGAGAACTGCCGACAGAATTTCCTGACTAAAAAATATATTGCCTATGGACTTTTTTTGCAGAAAATTGCAGAAAATGTCTTTATATCTATATAAAAAATTCAATTCTGCTTAAAAAGTCTGCAAAAATTTAACAAAATAATGAAATACACCTTTTTGTGCTTTGAAGCAACAAATTTGGTCGTGGAGACTGTAAAATCTTTGTTCAACCTTGGATTCAGTTGTCTTCTTCCTCCTATGGACTGCAACTAGCTTGGGCTTATTATAGACC
Organism: Parasteatoda tepidariorum; assembly: GCF_043381705.1. Classification (NCBI taxonomy): domain Eukaryota; kingdom Metazoa; phylum Arthropoda; class Arachnida; order Araneae; family Theridiidae; genus Parasteatoda; species Parasteatoda tepidariorum. Next base: position 11,940,535 of record NC_092215.1, on the reverse strand, counting down.
AAGACACATATCAAGGCCATAGCCATAGACATATATCAACATATAGCCATAGACACATACCAAGGGATGTCTCTATGGATGAAACAGTGCTACTATTGGACTAAACCCTTATTATTTTTTTATGGTATGAATCTTTAGAGGCTTATAAGCTGGACTAAGAATGTTTTTTAACTCTAATGACCAATAAATACAGATATTTTCGAAACAAAAAAAATTAGAGAGTTAAAGATAGAAAAAAAACTTATCTATTATTCGGGAATTAATCAACGTTGATACGGAAGGTCATTCTTGAATAGCGAAATTTTATTTAGTGCTTCGTGTAGAAACCAGAACTATGGTTTTCACGCAATCGAGGTACCCAGTCTTAGGTGCTTATATATTCAGCATATGTAACGTACATTTTCTTTACGAAGTACGAAGCATAGAGGAAATAATTTTCTCCCTTTAATTCGATGATTCTTTAAAAAAATTAAGGATATACCATAGTAAACGTATACTCAGTTATACTAGTCTTACTTGTAATTTTATTCATGAGCTTAAGAAGAGCTTGACAGAAACAAATTTAATATCATTTGAAAATTTGCTTGAAAATTAAGTTGCTGATAAGTTCAGATGATAAAACAAGATACTCATCAATAAATTTCTTGCTAATCATTCAATTTGCAAGATTTCTTAAAAGAAATATCTAGAAAATATTTAAAATATACTAGAAAGGAACCGATATTATTATGAAACGATATTAATTCGATATTATCATCATAAAGGGAGGGGGGATAAAATGAAGAAATGAAGAGTTTAGGGTTCAAATATATGTTTCGTGAATTAAGTGAGAGCTTTAAAAACTTGATTTTAACAGAAAGATTTCCTTCAATCTTTATGTTTAAAAAAAAAGGAAATATTAAAAAATAAATGATTTCATTTATTCATCAAGTGTTCCCTTTTATAAAACGGTAAAATATTCTCTCCTACCGAAGTCATTATACCCACAAGGTGGGGTGAGATGGCGAAGAGAAAATAGCATTGAATCTATATAAAAAGGGTATATTTTCAAAAATGAAAAAAAAAAAATTATTTAGGCCCCTTACTAGGAAAAAAAAACAAGAATTACAATTAAAAATATCTTGACATATTATAGATACTGAAGCAAAAACTTACTTCAATGTTACCTGGGCTTATAAACATTTGCAAAAACCGAGGATAAGGCGGTGATTTTGATCATTTTCATCTAAGTGGGAAAATGTTGCCAAATGGGTGATTTTTTTAAAAAAAGTTCAATAAATTTTATAATATTTAAGTTATTTGTCTGTTTTGAAGCCCCAATAATTCTTCACGCAAGATCATATATTTAGTTTAAAATCATCGCATAGCTTCAAGTGTAAGAAACTTTAACTATGGTTTTATTTTTTATTTTACTTCCTAAGTCCTAAGAGGCCAACTTAAATCTTAGATCAAATTCTAGGTATACGTTTCTAAATGTTTTTTCTCTTTGTGTGTGTGTCAAACTTAACAAATTAATTATAGAGGATTGTTTGACGGAACTTTCAACAAAGCAATGAAGACTTTTAGATTAGAAAATGTAAAATAGTGTTTGATAATTTTTAGAAATTCTAATGATTTTTTCTGCAGATTATAAAGCAATTATATTATGGGGTTTGAGGTTTTGAGTAAGTAATTTTAAATTACATATTTGTCTCTTTTAATTTTTTAAAGTTAAATTTTATTACAATTTAAACTAATAAAATTAAATTAAATGATCCAAAAGAATTTTTTTTTTTTGTAAATTGTGCAAAAACAAAGATATTTATCTAGATTCTGAAACCGGACAAAATTATTTCGCAAAGGAACGACAATCGCAGATTTGTTAAGGTACTATTTTATCGGAAAAAATAAGTAAATTATGTAAAAATTTTCACAACTTCGATCTCAAAATATCGTTCGATGATAGTCTGGTAATATTCAAAGACCTATTGCCTAATAGAGTAAATATGCAACATCCGTTAAACAGTAATAATTAAGTAAATATATTTAAAGAAGAAAGGGTTAAGAATTTTCTTCACCTTATTCTAATGGTCAGTTCCAGTTTTGATTCTTATTATTCGGATCCTATATTCAAGTCCTCATCCTATATTCAAGTTTCCTCATTCTATATTCAAGTTTCCTCATCCTTTATTCAAGTTTCCTCATCCTATACTCATGTTTAAAGGGTTAAATAAAGAAAGAGTTTCGTCACAAAATTTCAAATATAAGAGCAGAATATTCTTGAGTAGTGATTGGTCATTTTAGTACTTTTCGATCACTTTAACAGTTCAAAAGAATTTTATATCCTGCATTTTGCTATTTATCTTTCTTCAAACGAAGTTTTTAGCAGTTTTTGATTTGGGATTTTTTTTACAGAAGTTTAATCCAGCATCAGAGACAATCAAAAAAAGACTCAGTTTAAAAAGCAAATCACACAGCGAACTCAAGTTACCATGAACCTATCTTTTTTTTATTCTAAATTGTGTGAGCTTATTGATGTTCTTTTTTGAAAAAATTTATGCCTTAAAACTTTATGTTTCTTTTTTTGCTGTTCCAACATATTTTCTCCAGTTTTAAGTAAAGTCCAGCCTATCCTAGCCTAGTATAAATTTCCAGCATTGAGTGATTACATTTTGGTTGTTTCTATAATAAGTTTTAATTTTGAATATGGCAGTTCTCTACTATTCCTTTCTCTGTTGGTGACAGTGATTATATAAATTCTAATTTAGTGCGTTTTTCCAGTTCATCTAAAACAGGCTTTAGAATATTATTTTGATCTTTGATGAGTTTTTTATTGAAATTTTTTACCTGTATACTTTGTTTTATAAATTTTAGTACTTTTCATTTATTTAACCTGACATTATACCTTCGATAGTTTATGTAGTTTTTTTTTCAAAATGGGACACGACTGACACTTTTATTTAGTACTACAGCTATTCTTTGAAAAGTTAAATGTATGCAGGGTATCCCCAGGTGAAGGCATTCATTTTTCATTTGTATTTTTCCTTCTTAATTTACTTTTTTTATTTCAATTTAATTAAAATTCCTAATAATCTATGCTTATGAGTTCAGTGTTAGATTCTGACATTAAATATTGATCATATTTTAAACAGCTCTTTCAAACAAAAGAGATTTTTCTGAGAGTGTCCAAAAAAGAACAACTCCTAAAATGTTTATTAAAAGTAGCAAAAAAATAATAATTTGCATATAAACATACACTAATTATCATAAATTAAGGAAAAATAACAAAAAAGACGATAACTTAAGAAGTTACGATTCGAATGTAATGAAACTGGCTCACATTATATTGCACATAATAATATATAAAATAACATAAAAAGTAGTAACCAGGAAATTATGGTGTAACCAAAATTAGCATATGTAAGAACTGAGTGAATTAGTTCCGTCAGCGTGGAGTAGAAAAAAAAGTACTTTCAGTATGGAATGAGATCACTTCCAGCAGCAATACTACACATACAGCGATGTGGAATGCTTTTAATTATTCACAAATTCTGTTGGAAATGCGAGCCAATGGTATTGAAAATCAGTTGCAAGCATAGCAAGGATCTGATTATTAAAGAGGAAGCAGCTGCACGTCCTCCTAAAGTATCCCAAATAATCTCGAATGAATTCAAGTCTAGTAATCAAGGTCGCCACTCCATGCGCCGAATTGTTACTGCGGAAGATAAACATCCATGATGCGAGCATGGAAGGTAAGTTAGCATCCTGTAGCACGAAGTTATAGCCTATTGCACCAGCATAAAGACACCCATAGGCATCAAGGATATCATTTCTATGCACTTGAGCATTCACGATTCCACGTGGAAAGGCATGCAGGTCTGGGCATTCATCCAAAGAGATACCACTCACACGCAGAAACCACCTTCTAGGTAAGCATCTCTTTCCCTGATGTTTGAGGGATTATATTGTGTTCCAGGTTTTCTCCAAATCAAACAACGCGTACTATTTCTTAGGAAACCTGAACATGAACTTAACTCTGCCGAGAGCAGTCCTTCATTGATCTCGCCGTCTAGTGGACTTATTACTGCGCTTATCTCAAACGTTCCTTTCTATGGCATATTAGTGACTGGCAAATGACTGGTCACCTAGCAAACAAATCATGCCCTCAAAGCCTTCTGGGCACAATAGACGTTGACACTAATATCTCGGTAGCTGCGCTAAAAGAGAGGTGACTGCAGTGAGCTGGTTTGGAGTTGCAGTTCCATTCCTTCATGCACATAACGATAAATATTAGTCATTGGTGCTCATTATAGCATTTGGAAATCTTTGGCTGATGCCGTGCTTAGAAATTAATACCAAAGTCTCTGACTTCAGTCTATTGTAGTGCTACTAATTTACATATTGCACTTTTACTCAGCAACTCTTATATGAAAATATAGTCAAAATATATGGTGATTGTATTATTTTTGTAAGAGCTATCACAATTTTTGAAATTTTTCATTAATTTATAATAACTAGTGTAGCATTCTAGAGGAATTAAAGGATTTTATCATCAAACTGAATGTTTGGACTAACAAAGCTTAGTACAACTGTAAAAAGTAAAATAAGGGCAAGTTTAATAAGGGCAGTATTCTTCCGGTATTGCTATCCATGTAACTATATATAAGTAAATTATATATTTTGTAATGTAAAAATATGTATAAAAATTAATTTTGTTTTGTTCCAAATCTCCAGAAGCCTGGATTCTGAAAAATATTTAAAATTTCTGTTAAATATAGCAAAAAATGAACCAAAAAATTTTTTCCATTTAGAAATCTTTATTTATGATTAAACAAGAACTACAATACAAAGCTTTATTTATGTCTAATATAAATATAATTACAGAATTAGAAGTATTTCGAAAGAAACTAATTATACAATAGTCAAGAAATTAAAACAAAAATGTTAAGAAGGAAAGAAAAGATATCGAAGAAATAAAGAAGAATTATTAATTTAGAGTTACACTGCAAAAATCAAATTGCAGAGAAAATGCATTGAAAAATTTATATCAAAAAATTAGAAATTCTAAAATACACCCTAAAAAACGCCTCAATAAAAAGTGAACATACTAGAACTCATCAAAAAATGCCTTTAGGTGACATCAATATTGTTATATGTAGTTATGTTATATATGTATGTTATATGTGTACCGTTATATGTAGTTGCTTCCAAAAAAATCATATTTTAAATAAAAGAAAATCAGAGTTTTTACAAATTTATAATCAAACATAAAATCAAAATAAAGTTTCACTTGAATGTATTTTCATTTTAATATTTAATAACTTTACATTTGATGCATTATATAGTTAATTCCAAAAGAATCTCATGAATTTCTTAAATAAGACAGAGACTGAGAACTCGCCTAGAACTTTTTCATGACTGTTTTGAAAAGCTGACGAAAAGAGAGATTGATTTAACTTTGACTTCAAGTTGACTGTGAAAATTGATGCCAGCTGAACTCTAGACTGAGTCTTTAAAATAAAACTCTTCTCTAGAAGTTTAGTGCTAACTTTCATTCAAAACTGAGTTAACTTTCTTTTCAAATATTAGAACTAAGCGCCATATGTGAACCCTATTTTTGCTACTAAATCTTTTTTGAAACTCGATATTAAATTGTCTTCTCATATTTAGTTTCAAATAATAAGCCTCGAATCTGAGAGAAAGATTCTGAGAATGTTGTATATTTCTTGAAATAATATTATTAGACGGAGAATATTAAATTTCGTCACTATTTGTCCTATTTTGTTACAGCAGTATTTAAGTAGCTTACATTAAAAGTTCAAGTGTCTTTAAAAGCATTTCTTTTTCGAAGGTAAAGCTACATTATCAAGTCATTTAATTTGAAAAATGTTCTAATAACCATTAGTTTAGAACTTTAAGGGATTTTCCATAAACAGTATATAAATTAATGTTTTGAAATTTTAAGAACAACAATGAATAGTGACAGATTTTATTTTATAATATTTTACATCCGTTATCATTATTATTTCCTTGCTCTTTTTCGAAAAGAAAGTCATACTAACGCAATGCATAGAACTATATTTGCACTCCCAACTGAACTTAATTAAAACTTATTTCGCTATTTAATTTACAAATTTCATGCCCACCACTATTTACTTCTGTGTATTTCTTTTTTAGTACATGAAATAAAATTGCATGTAAGACTAGTCAACTTATACGTACACTATGATATGCCTTCATTTTTTTTAAAGAATTGTCAAATAAAAAGGTACAAATTAGGCCTTACTTTTCTTTGTGTTAACAAGAATATGTATTTTACATTATACGTTTGATACATTTAACTTTTAACACACTTAACCCTTAATACACTTAACCCTTAATACACTTGACACTTGATGCTTGATCGGTTCACATTAAACTAATGTTTTTTTTTAAAACTTAAGTGTCACTGCCTGGTATAAAGTTGACCGGTATTCTCGACAGTGTTTTTTTTCCTAATCTATTAAAATCGATAGAAAAATAGAGAATGAATAAGAAAATAGCAATTTTAGACGTAACAAATATTTTTGACAAACTCCAAAATGTCTATGTGATTGTTAACATTCACAGGTGAAGCGGATTTTGTTCAAATTCAGTTTTCACCTTAACGGATATGCTATATTTCTAAAGAAACATACTCAAACATTCTTTTAGTCATTAACATAATAGATAAACTTAAATTTAATTTCCGTTTTTCATTTAAGATAGATTAATAAATCAGTTAAGGGAAAAGATTTGAACATTTCGCATTAACAAATACCTTACATACAAGTAAAATTCCAAAATATCATATTTGTCTTTGCTGACAAATAAGCCCCAATCAATGATTTAATTACAAAGCAATAATAATTAGAACAAATTTAAACCAATGCAAATATGAGACTTTACGGAAGAGATGATCATTTAAATTTTTCTGATTTGAAAAAGCACTAACTGGCAGTTTCTTTTCATTCTATTCATATTTTTCTCCTTTTAATCTATTCATTCTATTCATATTTTACTCCTTTTAATCTTTCTTTTAATCCCTCTTGAAGAGTCGTTAATTATTGACCAAAGAGCATATTACAAGAGTAAAATTTGTTTGTAATCAAAGTAATCAAGATTGTTCCATTAAACCAATTTATTTGCAAATGGAATTTAAGATTGTTCTTCTGTCTTAATTAGTGTCAAGTAAATTGTTGCGATTGTAATTAAAACTTTATTATTGAAAACCTCAATAAATGATATACTGAGTAAGCGCAATTAATTATGTTCTGAATACAAATTTATAATAATGTTACTTATTTAATATAAGATTAAAGACAATTAACTCAATTAGTAGGAAACTCTAAATGTAAATTAAGCAAATTTTTAAACACTAAATGAAGAAGAGGAGGGGGGCATGAAAAACCTGGAATAATTATTAATTAAAATTTATCTGAATATTTTCGCAGATTGGCAAGACTAATAGACACGATTAAATAATAACTAATAGAAATAAGGCTAAAGAAATAAGACTTTAAAAGAAATAAGGCTATCATGTTGGAAACGGGAATCTTTGATTTTGCTTAGTATTATAGACTATTTTCATACCCTTTTCTAAATAATAGGAGATATGGTGTTATAAATGAAAGGAAAAATATTTATAGAAATTTCATTGTTAAACTTTTTTAAATTAACCAATAGTGTTTTTACGCGAACAACTCTTTCATTATTTTTTATTAATTATTCTCTTAGTTAATTTCGTTCTTTTTTATTGTTTATTTGATAAGAAATTCTTCTACTGTTTATTTGATAAGAATTTTCTCTATCACCTGATTAGGATTCTCTTTTGCATCATAATTATTTTTCTCATTTGTATCTTTTGTTTATTTAAAAATAATGGTGTTATAATTGTTAAACAATTAATCTATGGAGATTTTGCAGACTACAGCTATATGGTTACTATAAATTATTCTCTGTGATAATAATCTCAGTTAATCACTAAAAGTGTTTTCTTACAGATTTCATTATCAAAATTTGATTTAGTTCATAAAATTATCCTTTCATTTAGTACTGCTTTACACAGATTAGGCTTTTACTTATTTAAATCTTTTTGCTTCATCATTTTATTAATTTTTGTTGCTTGTTTCTTTATTTTAATTTTTGTACAGGGAAATATCCTCGAAAGATTAATGTTTTTCTAAATTTTAAGTTAATTTATTATTCAAGATTCTGACGATCTAAGATTTTAATTATACATTATTAGTAGCTATAAAATGTAGTAGCACCAAAATGTCTTTTACTGGTTTATAAGATTAATACTTTATATATGTTTATATGATATAATTTTTTCTAATGGTTTACACGTCCAGCTCAGCCAACAATGGATATTGATTTGACAATTCATTTTCTAAAACAATAATCAAGCTGTACATAAAATATAATTTTTATAAAATTTTTGTTAAAAAAAAGAATTCATTACCCATAAAAAATAATTTTCTAATGATGCTGTTTGTCTTCGAAAACAGTAGTAACATTCAAACATATAGATATTATGCCAACTTATTTTAAATCCTACTTAGAAAAGCATTTAATGTGACTATTGATATAAACAGATGATTTTTTTTTCTATCCTTGCTATGATGAACCCGGGATACAGTGAAAACTTGGTTTTCGTGAAGGGTTTTAGTTGTTTTGTTTAGTTCCTTCGAACTATTTGTTAACTGGTATTTCATACACTTATAGTCAGCAGCTAGGAAATTAGTAGTTCATTTATAGTTAACATAAAATACTATTTATAGGTATTTAAATAAATGTAAAAAAAAATTTAGCATGATAATTTCTAAGTACAGAGTTATGCCTTTTAATTAAAAATGATTTAATGCGTATTATAAATCAATATTAAAATAAATAATGCAAGATGTTGAAATGAATAATGCAAGTGATTCCAAAAGCAGGGACAGGGAAGTGCAAACAGAAATTTCAACTTTTAAAAGCAGTTATCCTTAAGAATGGTGGAACTAAAAACAAAAAATAAACATTTAAAATTTTTTCAAGAAGGCGAAAATTGAAAATATATGAGAAGACATCCACTTCGTTATATACATCCACTTCGTTCGTTTGAATATTATTTAGCATCTGATTAAAAATTTCGATACAGAAAGAAATTTGCAGTTTTTAAGGAAAATTTTTATATTTAGTTATAAACAAAATTTTTTTTCCATATACGCCTGCAGTATGCTTGAAATATATTTTTCATAGGTTTTGAATATAGTGAACCACTATTTATAGTGGTCATTTATACTGTAGGTCTACTGAGCACTCGCTATATATCAGGGTTTGACTATAAAATATTCAAAAAGGAAACTCCAGACTGATGAACTTTTCTACAGCTATTGAAACAAGATGGAGCCAATTTCTTATTGAAAAAAATAGTAATAAAATAGAGAAGTAAATATTTCAACTTAAACTAATGCCATATGGTTATATACCACATGCTATTTCCAAGTGATTAAAATTTGTAACCAAAGTAACAACCAGGATATGGGTGACCTTTTTAATAAACAGGCATTGAATTTTTCCGTTGTATACAAGTATATTGCTTGTTTCTTTTATAAACAAGCTTATAAATATTTTATAATTTTAGCGTTTTAATAAATTTTGATTGGTTTGGAGAATCTGCTAGCCAAAAGATTGCTTTAATGGATGTTAGGGTAGTTGCAGCTTTTTTCCTGCTGATCTGTTATGGGTCATTTTGTTTACAGGCAGCTGTCGCCTCGCCGTTTTGTGCTCATTTACTCAAACTGTGATGCTCTTAATCATAGATATCATTTAATGTTTTGTTCTTTTTTTTCTTTACATTTTATTATGTTTTTACGTGATATTTTTACTTAATGTGTTCTATTCTATTTGTTTAAAAAATTTTTTTTTCAGTACTCCTCACACAATTGTATTGTTATATTTTGCTCTAACTATTTTGGTACAATATTAGAAAGCACTCCTTTCTGCCGAGATAATCGTGTGAGCTGATGAAAAGATTATGTCTTGTATGTTCCGGAATTTAATTATTTCTTTTTCCTTTCTTTCATTGTTCTGTAATATTTTCCATGTTTTCTCTAATTTTTGATATATATATATANCTTTCTAAAACACTATATTATATATACATATATATATATATTATATATATATACACTTATATTATTCCATGTGGAATAATGCTAGGAAAGTTATGGATTGGCGATTATTCCTTAAAAAGAAAAAATTAAGTTATAATTATATTAGTGCCTGAATACTGGGAATCATAGTTCGCTTCGAATTTGTACGACTAACTAATGTGTTCTGATATGTAATTCATCACCAGTAGAATTCAAGAAATTTTCTATTGAAGTTTTTTAATTTATATTTGGTTTTAATTATTATTTTTTATTATATTTCAAACAAATTTATCATTAAAAAAACACAAATTTAAAGTTAAATTCCTATGCTGAGAACTTATGTTCACTTCCATTTGTGGTGTGATATGTTATCGGAAATCACGAGGCAAAGCCCAAGATTTAGCAGTACATTTAAAATGAGTTAATCCAAAATTGTCTCCCAGAATCTGTCTTCAGAAATGTGACTGATCATGTCCTGTTTTCATTGCGTTGTAGACGATTTATCTCATCCAATTCATCTCTCTTGATATGAGTGATTATATGAAGATTTCATCAGATTGTTCTGGAACCGCTTCGCTTAATTCGTTTCTGGAGATAGAAGTATTTACGAGTAGTTTCTGAGCATTAACTATTCATTTAAAGACAGTTGCTTTAATGATCGCTTTAAATACCCTGCAAAAATCAACACCACTAATTAATTCAAATTTTTACTGATATAAATATAAATTCCTTGAAATCCTCATGATATCATATCGACATTGTTTATGCAAATATTGCATTCAATACTAGAATATTAAAAATAAGCAATACTGGCATCTACAATACAATGATGACTTCATTATTGATGTCATCATCAAAAAATTCACATTTTTTAAAAACTGAAAATCTAAATTCTGCAAGTAAAAAAAATCAAATTATCAATTAGTAAAATTAAATAGGAATGAAACACAAATTTTTGAAATTTAATATATTTTCTAAAAGTATATTTCAAATTAAATATTTCGTCAGAAAATTACTAATACATTGAAAAAATTTAAAAGAAATTTTAAAAATAACAAATTTAGAAAATGCAACTTTATACAAAAATCTCTTTCAAAAATTAGATAATAAAAATAATAAAAATTTGAATCGATGAAGTTTACTTTATTAGTTAAACTTTGCATCAAATTTATGAATGAATCTATATTTGAATCTACAAGCAACCGAAGTTTTTCCTAGAAAATGTCTCTTTTGGCCATTCAAGTATTACGTAAGTATAATTATAGTTTTAACTACTTAATACTAAGTATACTTAGCATAATTATACTTATTATATTTAGCATAATTATACAAATTTTACTTTGTATAATTATACTAATAATACTTATTATAATTATACTAATTATACTCTCACTATAATTATACTAATTATACTTATCATATATATACTAATTATACATAGCATAATTACAAAAATTATACTTAGTGTAATTATACTTATTAAATTTAGTATTATTATACTATTAATATAATTATACTAATTATACTAATTAATGTAATTATTAATCCCCTCCCCCTTCATCAGCAAACATAAGCAAATGACGAAGTAGATTTAGGCGTTTAGTTAACATTTGAATGGCTCCTTCAGAAAATATGGTTCATTTACTGATAAATTGTAGCATCAATTTCAGTAATGGTGTTTTATTAAAATGGTTAACCTAGATAATGCAATGAAATGATGCGAATCTACTAACTCAAAGTTTCAATGGAAAAAATAAAATTTTCTCTAGAGAAAATGAGCCCTTGTGAGCTTTATAATACTTTTATTCGAATATACTGAGAGAGAGATATAAAAGAATTCATAACATATCTGTTATTCTACCCCACCTCCCATAGGATTTTCTTGGAAAAGCTTAAAAAACAGAGACATCTTTGGAAGGAAATGTTGAGTCGCATTACTTGGAGGGAGGCGCGCCCTTCCATTTCTCTCAACAGCTCTATGAATAAGGAAATATGATTTGGTTTATTAAAAAAAAAGCAACTTCTTTTTTAGAAAAAAAGGGTAATTAAAAATATTTTTTATGTGCGAAAAAGCTCAACTTGTCTCTTTCTCTCTTTTAAACATTCTTATACAGCTCTTTCAAAAGCTTCTAATTTAACATTTCATTACTACATTATGAGATCAAATCACGTATCGATTTTCAAAACTTCACTTCTAATTATTACAAGACGATAATAAAACATATTGAAATTTGGAAATAAAAGCGAGCTTGAAGTTTTTGAAAAAAAAAATTAGCGTGGTCGAAGTATATATTAAAAATATAAATAAATTAAATAAATGAGTAAAAAGTTAAATGAAATATCAAATCCTAAAAACAGAAATGCCAATGAGTCCATATTATAAGAGTAAATAAGGCTTATAACCTTTTAAAAGTGAATTTCTGGTGGTTCGTTGCCGAGGGGGGTTGCGGTTGTATGCCCCTCAATAATTTGAAAACTTTTAAATGCCTACTTAATATTTTACACAAATCAAAAATCATCATATATTATATATATATATATACATACATTTTTT
>NC_092215.1:11906973-11926514 GCF_043381705.1 Parasteatoda tepidariorum | reverse complement strand
TATATATATATATATATGCTATCAGAATTAGAAAAAAAAGACAAATGATTATTTCTTTGAGTAAATGATAAACATTAAGTTTCTCGAATGAGTAGTATTGGTCATGTATTTTTAATCTAATCTTCATTTTCATTAAAAGAAGTGGAAATAAATCTATTCTTCTGTGAATTTTATCATTTTATTTGTGACAAATCGAAAAAAAAGTTCTGAGCTCTGTATGCTCGAAGGATCATTCAATTTATGTAATGACAAGATAATTGATGGAACTTTTTTTATATTACAAATGAAACTTTTGGTCACGTCTCATTTAAATAAAGGTGCTAATGATGGCAAAATGTTGTTTTTTTTAAATAATTAGTGAATTTTGCTGTATAAAGTATATAGAATTTGTTACAATGTTCATTGTATTATTTTGGTATATTGATTTAACTGTCCAAGATATCATAAAATTCATTGTTCACAGTGTAATAAGCTGTGTAATGTTTGTAGTTAGTGTTAAATAAAATTTTTTTTACATAAAGTAAAGTTGTAAATGCCAATGTTATGCATTGTTCATTGTATTATTCTGGTACAATTATTCCTTTGTTTATTGTATTTTGAAATTCATTATTTACATTTTCTTTTTGATGACTGTGACATAAACTTTTTTACAAAATGTTGTTTTCAAAAATAAGAATTTAAAAAAAAAAACATTCCAAAAAATGAAATTTTTTATTCATTTTTCAATTTATTACTAGTATGATAATTTATTTGTTAGCTGTCTTATGCAGCTCTTGCTGAAAGATCTCCATAGAGAAATTATTGCCATGTTCTTGCAAAGATAAAAAAAAGTGCTCAAATTATTAATTTTGGTGCTTATCAGTTCAAGCATTCTTCGTGTCTAATAAAGTATTTTTACATTATGAAGTTCATAGGTGCCAGAAGCAATATTAATAAAACAAGAAAATAAAGAATGACTAATAATGATAAAAAATTATGAATAGCACTTTTGAAATGATTATTTCAAATTTCCCTTAAATTGATTGCTTTAAATTAAACTCATAAAGATTTTGACAATTAAAAATTTACAAATTTGTACTATGCAAACCATAAAAATTCACAATAAGTTGAAATAAATATTAGCACTACCTATCAACTTTTTGAATGAAAAAAAAATGTAGGAGTAAAAGCTACTTCGGCCAGTACAATTATATTATAATTTATATAATATATAAAACTATGATTTTATAAACGTTACTAAACACATAAAAGCTAATTTCTAAAATATATTTTATAATAAACTCTCTTATTAGAATAAATTCTCTAAATTCTCTAAATATTCTTTTCTTTCCCTTAAATACTGAGTTTTATTAAGCAGAAGATAATTTAGAAAAGAAAATGTTTGAGCTGACATGGAATCATTTTTAAATTCATTTAGCGTAACTGTTCCTTTGGAATAACTATTGACATTTTAGCTAGTAAATGTAAAAATAAGTGTTATAATTTAATATAACTGTTTTCAGCATAATTTAAATTGTTAAGAATGAAATAAGTTTAAAAAAAATAAAAAAAAAGAGAACGAGACTTCATTTGCTATTAACTGTGGTATAAACTTTTCAGATGAACATTTTAAAAAGCAAAAATAGTTCTTATACACAGTGTGTGGACAGCTCTTTTTTTGCATCTAAGAAAATAAATAACCTTAATAAAAAAAACAAAAACAATTATCCTACAGAAAATGTGATTGCAAAATATATTATTTGAAACAAAAACAACAACAAAAAGATTAGCAACACATATTAATGTAATAAGCTTGATGATATTGATAAAACAGAAAATTTTTCTGTAACCTGGTCTTAAGTCCAAAAGTGTGGGTAAAATTTTCTAATGCTTGCCAACAATTTTCTAGGATATTTTTAGAGGGCAGTTTTATTCTGCTTCAAAGCTTGAAGGGTGGAAATGCGCTTAGATTTGGTTGGATGACTCTTAGTAAATATTTGAAAAGTATATTTAACTTTGTAAAACTTGGCAACTATTTTTCGCCAAATTGCATCATAGCAAATATTGACATAGGGAATAAATTGGTGTAATCTATTTTTCTATTTCATTTTAAGTATCGTTAAAGTAATGCTTGTTATACCTTTTCTGCTGCATTTAGAATATTATTTATTAAACATAGATTTTATTATTCAAGTTGAATGCTGCATAATGCTCAAAAATAGTTTATTATTTTTTTTGAAAGCGATCAATTGCTTTGAAATTATACCTTATTAGATATCGTTTAATGCCAAAATTTCAATGCCAAATGTATTAATGCTTGTTGCTAGTTAATCATTACATTATACTTAAACTCATTTGGCAGCTGAACCTTCCTGTATACATGAAAATTGCAGTAAAAGAGGAGTTTAAGTATAATTATTGAATTATTAATAATATTATTAATAATTATGGAATTAATAATTATTAGTGAATTAATAATTATTATTAATTCAATAATTATTAATATCATTAATAATTATGGAATTATAATAATATTGATTATTTATTATTATTAATAATAATAATTATTATTATTGTTAATAATTATTGAAATCATAATATTGTAGATATTTCAATATTACTGGTAATAATAATTCTTAATATTATTAATGATTATGTAATAATGTATTCAGAAGTTTATTTCAATTCAAAAGTCTTCATTTTAATTTATTTATATTTTGGGGTCATCCAGAAATTCTGCACATTCTAAATCTATTATCTGCGATTTTCTCTGTAATTATTTCGTGTTTAGTTGAATTCAACTCTTGTTGCTATGGAAAAGATTCAATCACATCGAAAAAAATTACTGTCTCTGGTAAAACGAAATATTTTCGCTTCTAAAAAAATAAAGGAAATATATGCGTTTAAAAAAAGTAGCTCTTAAATTAAAATTTATTAAAAATGAAAAATGGATTTAGGTAAGAGAGAATCTCACTAATAAAAATATCAAAAACGCCATTTTTGCGAAAAGAAGAGTAAGCTATTTTTGCAAAAAGAAGAGTAATTTAATAGTCAGACAAAAAATAAATTAACTGCAATACCCTATGAACCAAGATTCAAAATAAGTTCTTTGAGAAGAAATTTTAAATCTATGAACTTTTATGTGATTATAATGCTTTCATAGCTATATCCTTTTTATTTCTAATGTTCTAGAGGCAATAGAAATTATTGTATAAACTTTAAAAGTTAGAAGAAAATTATTTATTCAGATGCGAAGTAGTAGATAATTGCAATATTTTCCCAAACCCTTATTTTACAAATTGGCTTTTTTTTAAAATTTCTATTCTAATTTTTAACAACAGGATATATATATACGTGAATCATGTTGTTAAAAATTAAAAAAATATCACCTGTTGATTGGTTACTTAAAGATAAGGCATTTTAATATAATTTAAATTAAGAAAAATTGCATGCATACTCTTTTAAATTTAGCATTTTAAAGGATAGTAAGTGCAAATGAAAATAATAACTTAAAATCATAAAAAAATAATTATTAATCTTTTTAACAGTATAAAATATGCTAAATACATTGATTAATGCATATAATAAAAAATAATAACTTAGAATCATGAAAATATAATTAATCATCTTCGTGACTGTATAAAATATGCTAAATACAGTGATTAATACATACATAATACATGGATTAATACATATCAAATTTTAATGACAGTAAGTTATTAATTCCATATAATCTTTTAATCTGTTAATCTTTTTTTCCTTTTTTTATCTCATTTGATTTTCTATAAATGTATCTATTACGGCAATATACGGCCCTAAAATTCAATGAAAAAAAGGTTATTAAAGTATTAATTTCATTTAAGAAAAAAATTATAGAGCTTAAGTAAATACAATTAACATAAATATCAATCGAATTCAAAATTTTCTGCCATTAAGGTCTGCCATAATTATTCTTAAATTATGGTAAAATTATCAGCAACAGTCTGTTCATCCAGAACTTTAAGGTAAAGAACATTTTTGCCTTATGGTTTTGATTCCATTTACAACTAGTATGGTTTCAAAACTATAAAACGAAATTTAACTGGACATTAGAGATAGTTTAGAAGCTTTACTGTGTTATCATCTATGCTTGAATAAGTGTAACGTATTCTAATTTTCCGGGGTATAAAATTCGGGGAGTGCAGGACACTGGAAACTCTTCATGTGTTAAAATGAATAGAGGAAATATTTTAGTGTCAACACTGGACTCGACCCCCCATTCTGCCGGCCATGAGATTGACAGATTTGTCCTCTCGGATCTTATCCGTAAAGAACTAAGTGCCTTCATTAGGTGAACCTAGAGGAAGTAATAAAAATCTAGTTCATTATCCGTATAAGGTGAAAGTAAGTAATAAACGGTTTTTCTTACACTTAAAAGTTTGAATACCATCTTATTTATGATTATTTGACGATTTTGTGTGAATATGGTAGAATGAAAACTAAATAAATTGTTATTAAACCATTTTTTTCGAGAGATTTTTAATAGTGCATGCATGTCAACCACATCAACAAAAAGATTAATCTTTATTTCATTCATGAATATTTCAAAGATTTTTCCTAAAATAAATATGTATTAATCACAGTCGGATGTTGTAAATAAACCATTACTCTATCACATATCCTATTAGTAATAAAATGATTCAATGGCTTTAACACAGATTGGCCAATTCCTATCTAAAAGGAAAGTGAGACAAAATGAGTTGGCTAAGAGAAGAAAAAAAGTATCTGAAAAATGGGGGGTTCCTGTCACCAAATAAACGCCGCATTTCTTTACTTTCTTTCACACGCAATGACAAAAAAAGAAAAGAAATGAAGCTGAAAAGAGTTGAAAAAAGATTTGAAAAGCAAAAGTTCTCCATTAGATAGGACGGGGCGCCAGAGAAGTATACTTTGCCCATTCATCAGACAAGCAAATATTCTAAAGCAAAAGAGCACAAATGCAGCCTATTTGGAACGAAGCTGAAATCGATGTCTTTTGAACAACGAAAATGATCTTCTCATTTCGAAAAATTTTGTTGCAAGAATACAAAAAGTTTAAAATAATACCTGTCTAACTTTTTGATAAAACTTATAATTTAAGATGGTATTTTTCTTTCTTTTGAGAAAATAGAATCCATTAGAATAAAAAATGTTGTCACTTAGTATTTTTAAGTGAATTAAGTCCATGCTTGTGAAATGGCAACATTGCATAAGTTTGCAATTTTTTCACAGTAATAAAGAATTTTTTTTTATTTTATTTTACTTTCTTTTATGTCATCTTATCAGACAATAGCTAGTCATTACGCTGCATAAATTGTCAAATAAAAGACTTTAGTAAAGGAATTCGTGTGTTCTAGTCTAGCTTTCATGTAAAACTTGCATTAAGTGTTCTTTAAATCCTTGTTTTAAGGAATTAGCATTGGTAAGCTCTGAAATATGGTTTTTGAATCACACTAAATATTGTAGAATGAAAATTTAGAAAAGTAAAATGTAGAATTAAACAAGAGAGATAAAGAGCTTTTAAAAACATCATTAAATACTTTCATCAAATTCCACTAATTGAATATAAGCAGTTATTGAAATCCTTTTCAATTATTAAAAAACATTACCAAATTTAACATTAAAAGAAATCAAAACTTCCATTTACAACTTACTTAAATGCAAGTTTTATGTGTTCATTGTATTGCAGGAGCTCCAAACAACAATAAAAACATTTAAATAAAAAAATATGTTATGATTATTTACACCATTAACATTTAGAAAACACATGTAAAATGTATGCCTAACCTTCTCAACTTCAAAGCTTTCCAAATCAGCTAGAACTATCACTTTTTATGCATAAAACTTCACATATACTCACGATTGTTGAGAAAAGAAATAAGTGGAACCAGTTTAAGTGGAACCAGTCATGGTTCGTGATTTCTTCAAGTAAACAGAAGTTCTCGTATCACCGTATCACTCGTATCTCGAATCACTATACATTATTTATCTTTCCTCATTTCCCGTCAGATTTAGTTCGTTATGCTTAGTTTCATTTGATGACATTGCAATTACTAGCTTCTTTTTTGCAATCACATTTTTCCATTAAATTTTTCAGTTCTTTATTCTACTTCATCAGTTGAATACCATTCCTTAAGACTGAAATGTTTTTAGAGAGATTAAACGCTGATTAGCACAATAACTTAGCGTCCTTCTTTTATACTTCTATTAGTATAATAACTAAATGATGTCCTAAAATGTGTATATATAGATACTTCTTTTCTAGTAAAACTTGAATAGTGCTCCTGAGATATAGGATAATATCTAGGAAGGATATCCAATTCCTCTCTGTCTAAATAACCCTTTGCAATTTGTTAATTTCAACGTAAACATAACGTTGTTCTTCTACACTTCGATTGGTAAATATCTTAACGTTTTCCTTCTATGCTTCTATTAGTATAATAACTTAACGTTATCCTTCTTTGTTTCTATTAACATAATGACTATATTTTTTCCTCTTGTACTTCTATTAGAATAATAAAAAAACAATTTCCTAAAATGTGTATATATTGATACTTCTTTTCTAGTAAAACTTGAATTATACTTCTGAGATACAGGACAATATCTAGGAAGGATCTCTAATTCATTTCTGTCTAAATAACCCTTTGGATTTTGCTAATTTTTACCACAGTTTTCTTTATTTAACTAATAATTTTAACAATATAAATTTTAAATATGTGACATCGCTGAAACAATCCATTTATTTCTTATTTCTTATAATATTTGCTATATTCTATGAAATATTTGATATGAAATATTCATATCCAAATAATTTAATAAGCGTCGTATCTAAAGAAAATGAAAGAGATTTTATGCTACTTTAATAAGATTATTTGTTCAATTGTCCGCAAATACACATTGTGTTTCCTAATTTCGTTTTTATGGTAATCTTTTAGAGGGCGAAATCAATGAGATTGTATTTAGGTTATTTATTTCAAACAGGAACTTCTGACAGACGTTTGGCACTGAACTCTGGCCAAACAAAAGAAAAATCCTCCAAATGGTAGATTTGAATTCTACAGAAATGCTGTTTTTATTTATTTAACGTCTTATAAATTACGAGAAAAAACTTAACAGAAAATTAAAGAGAAACGTTAGAAGATATTTTGTAATGAAAATTACGAAGAAATAAAAGTAAAGTAGCAAAAAAGTAGTACTTTAAAAATTAAACTAAAAACAGAAAATTTAAACTCAATCTTTACAATATTATAATATCGATTTAAACTAATGAGAAGATAATAATGCTTGTGGAAGAATAGAATCTTGTGATTTGACAAAGAAAGAAGTATGAACTATCAGTTTTATCAGTTTGAAACTAACTTATAATTTTAAATAGATAGTATCAAAAAAATTATTAACTGTTTTTTTAAAGTTTTCTGCCATATGAAGACAATAAATATTGATATAAATGTAAAGAAACAAAAAATATTTTATAGTATTTGTTAATATTTTGTTTGGAAAAGAAAGAAAATATTTTTGCATTTTATATTTGTTTTCGTAATATCATAATTATAATACTCTATATTCTGCGTTTAATATGAAAATAAATTATGTAATGTAACAATATATTTATTAGCAAATTAGTTATATATAGATAGATTTAGATATCATTTTACATTAATAATATAATTAGTATATTTTTATTACGATAATGTTATTTTTAAAGATGGTAATTTGAAAAAAAATATTTTGGCTTATATGGCTATTATACACACTTTATTTCCTTTTAAAAGGTCCCTTAAGACACTCAATCAAGAGATCAAATTAAGATCAAATGTAATCAAAATGTTTAGATTATAAGAATAAGGGAATGATCCTAATTAATACTAGTTTTAAATAAAAAATATTTCCATTAAAAGTTTAGCAAATAAAAAATAAAATCTGTAAACATATTGACTATTTTTTTAATAGTTAAAGACACGCAAGAGAATGGAATATATTGAATGAGGAAATGAAATTTCAGTTATCTGAAGTAAATGAAAAAAAATAATAATCTTATTTTTATTATCTTGTTAAAAAAACGTTTAGAAATAAACTTTCATGCCCAGAAATAATATACATATAAAAACATGAAGCACATAGGATAGACCCAAGAATGATCTACACATAAGATTGAGGCATAAGAGACATAGTGTCGAATTGCGAATCATAGCAAGAAAAACAAAGATAAGAAATTAAAAACATTTTAGCAGTGTTTTAGAAAAAATATACTTCATTAAATTTTATGAATACATTTGATTCTAAATAAAATGTCAATGTTCAAAAATGTTTAAACTTCTAGTTTGATGCTACAGACACAGGCCAAATTATTAGACGTACTCTAAGATTCTATGTAAAATCTTAATAATCAGATGATACTGTACAGCTTTATTGTTTTTATGTGATTGAAACCGGTTTGCACTTGCTTACGTTAGTATATCAATTGGTTAAATTCGACGATATATAATATAAATTTGAAGATAGAATAAATTGGACGATATATTATATAAAGATAAAATATTTATTATATCAAGCGTTACATTTGTCTATTATAAAAATTGGGTCAAATTATTAGACGCACTGTAATTTTTTTAGTAATTACATGATTTGCAATTCTTTTATATTTAAGCATACATGTAATGGGGTTATATGCAGGACATTTTAATATACTTATATATTACCTATTTGCATTTATTTTTGACGTATTGTATCACAATGGTAAACAATTGATACTGGAGAGTAATCAAATGCAAACTGGTTTCATCCTTGAACACGTTACAGTTTTATAGCATCACCTGGTAATTATAATTTTGCATAGAATCTTACAGTGCGTCTAATAACGTGGCCAGGGACTGTATATCACAAAAGAGGACTAAAAAATCAAACAAAAGAAAACTGTAAAAACTGTAAACTTTTTAAAGAAAAATTTCCGTAAAGTAAGGTATTTTGCATTTGATATGAAACAAGCAATTTCTTTTAAGAAAACAGTAGAGTAAACAGTAACGAATTTAAAGCTTACAAAAAGTTCTAAAGAAAACATGATAATACCTCAACGACGAGAAAAACGAAACCATATTTTTGCTCAAGAATATCATGTTTTTTTAATAGGTAAAAGTGTCCAAGACGCATTTTCAAAATGTATATTTAAAGCGCGGGAAATTGTTTAAAATCTACTGTGGTGTGACATTATTTTAAATTTATACGAAGAATGAAATAAAGATGCAGATTAAAGTCATTTAAATAAAACAGTCATTAATATTAAGTCGAGCTTTTGCAGCGGCATCATGAATAAAAGTTTAGAGTTTTATCAGTTCATGGGAAACATCTTTGAGAAAAGTTAACTGTAGAGCAGGACTGAAATTAGTCTCTTGCTCTATCCAGCTGCCCTGCCAAGCTTGTTAGTCTAAAAAATTCATGCCCAAAAATATTTTAAATTACTAAAAAGAATAAATTCTTCTATGATTAATGCGTCAAAAATGATATCAACAACATTATATCTAAAACAAACACTTTTTTTTTAAGTATGGAATATTAGTAGTATTGATAAAAAAACTAGTAGGTATTATTAAATAAAAAGCTTTATACATTGATGTAAATGTAGAGCATTCTAATTAATAATGAAGTAATACTATAAAAAATACTAAATACCATTGGTATGTCCTTCAGTTCCTTACTTTAAAATGATATTTTTAATTTTCATAGTTACTAGTTTCTTATGCACAATGACTGGAATATTTTTCTTTCATAAAAATAAGTATTACTCGGGTTTTAAAAATAACAATGATCTTACTTTGTGTTATACAGTTTTATTTACATAAATTAATTCAAACGATTTTAGTTAATGTTTTTGTTTAGTTTACGGAAATTAATTCAAACATTTCCTCCCCTTTTAATGATTTTCTTTCTCCCAATCTGACATCTTGGCAATTTTCGTCAAAATTTAATGAGTGCTCCATATTTTAAGGAATTTCTGATTAAATATTTAGATGTCCGAATGTTGGCTTATAAGGGTAAAGAATACATTCCCTATCGGAATTTTTAGCATGCTCTGGGCAAGTAATGGAATTTAACTATTTAGCTCTTGAGCCGAAGTATTTATTTGTACAATATTCAAAAAAACAGAAATTTATTTAATTATGTTATAAATTATTGAAGTGTACAAAAATGACTCAAAATATAGACATGAAAAGAATATAAAAATTCATAGATTTTTTTTCAGTTTAAATGTTTATTTCAATGTATTCCATTTCCTTTCCAAATTTTGTCAATGATTTTAGATTTTTCAGTAACATATAAATACCACGTATGTAAGGAATCATTTTGTATTAATATTACTGATATTAAATATTAAAGTAAGTTATTTTCTACTTGGAATTCTGTTGAATTCAATTGCGATTATTTCCTTTGTTAAAAACTTACAAAGTATAGCGATTCAATAAAAACGATTAAAACCATACGTCTTCTATACATCAGTTTTCATAAAAATTCGAATCATTTCTAAAAATATATACCTGAGCTTTTTAACTGGAACAACAAGTCATGGCTTAATTTAGGGGAAAGCGAAATCTATAGTTATATAAAGGCAGTAAAAATCGGTCGATTACCCTCTAAATTCAGTCGACCGAATAATACTGTATTTTAGTAAAAATATCATACGACACAATTTTCTTATTATAGCATCGTCTTCCACTGACAAAGCACAAGACTAATGAAGATTTATGATTCTTAGCCATAATACATCAAAACTAAAAAAGCAATGGTAAGGCTTTGTTGGTAGAGACTTGTGTTGTCACTGGATTACACTGTCAGCTTGCAGCTCTGTCGCCCCATTGATTTTATTGCGGTGATCATCTCAACACTATTGACCTTTGCCTTGTTTGCGAAAAACCTCGAAGCATTATGCTCTTTTTGGATTGAGAAAATTATCTCACTCAAATAAAATAGAACAATAGGCAATGGGTGACTCTACGAGGTATCATATCAAAGTAATATAATCTTAACGTCTTCTTGGAACATATTACTTTGCGTCTAGGCTTTCGTATAAAATTTATGAAGAAAAAAAATAGATGGTGTACGTTGGCGTAAAAGATAAATATATGATGGTTATAACAATGGAAAAGAAGACCGCATTTAATAGATATGCTATTGCAAAATAAGGATTTTTAATAGCAGGAAAATTAAATCAAATTATATTAATCCGAAGGTTAATAATTACCATTAGTTTAAATGTTTTAAAATGTAGTAAATGCAACGAAACGTTACACATATAAATCTCAACAATAATATATAATTACCAATGAATGATGACAATGCTGATTTATAAAGCAAACCTGTTTAAAGAACCAAAACTATAGTATATCCAATTCTTTAAATTTAAGTGTGTTTTCTTCACGTTGTTTTGCTTTATTTTTTCGCCTATCATAAATCCTCATTTGTACAATGCTGATATTAGAAATGAACTACTGACATTTATTATTTCAAAATGCAATGAAATAATTTGCAAGTAATGAGTCTTATGTTTCATTGTTAAATTGCCGTCAGAGCTAGTGTTTTTACAGTAATCTAAGCATATCAATTTTGAGAAATACTAACACCTCAAAATTAGATAGCAAATGAAAGTAAAAACGGGGTGGTGGCATAGGTGAAGGCCAGTTTATCTTTTTCATACACGCATTCCTGGTAAAATGTCAATATTTTTTAATGAATTCAGTGTTTTAAACATTCCAAGATTTTTATTTATGATTGAAAACAAAGACAATATCTGAATTGCATGTTTTTTCTGACTATGGGAACAAAACAATGTTCAGTAATTTTTACTGCAGCATTTTGCTATTGAAATTTTGTAACATTAATAATGAAATATGGTTTATTATTTTGCTGTTTAGTAGTAAATATACTAAAGTAAGGTAATTTTAGCAAAAAAGTAAATAATTATAAAAGTTGTAGAATAATTTGAGATTACGCAAAAATATCGTTTGATAACCTCTATTTTATTTAATAAAAGCATGTTAGTTCTGCTTTTTGTTAGATTTTTTATTGATTTCTATGAAAGTTTAACTGTTATGCGACAGAGCTGTTCTATCATCCTAAAACAAAAGAGTAGGGGTATCGAGTTTGAATCGCACCTCCACCCTGAATTCTACCCTATATATGCATCTGCTACCCTATTTATGTATATTTATTCATTTATTGTTACACATACTTATGCAGGTTTATTTTCTATTTACAAAGTTTGCAAAAAAGTATTTCCAGTAGGAGAACATTTACGTCACAATACATTTATATATAACGAATAAAAATCTCGAAAGTAAAAGTAACTAAGTAAATAGTTTTTAATCCATGCTCTAAAGCAGTGGATTTATTTATTGTTACACACTCATCTGAAGACTTGTGTGTTCAATACGAACCAACTTTTATAAGCCCTATAAAAGTTTGAGAAAAGATTGTTCAAATTAAAGAAAAACTTTTCGAAGATGCATTTACTAGGATGTGGAGGTAGCTGGTTCGACTCCCATCGTGGTCCGTGATGGCTGTGTCTTTCTCTACCTCGTGCTTTTTGTACATCGACTTGTCAAGGACATATTAGTCGAGCTTTATAATGAGCACACATGCCTGCGTATGTCTGAGTAGCAATAAATAAATAAATGTAATTTAATAGATGCATCCAAGATGCTAATCCAGATAATGTGGGATTTGAAGACACTTCATTTACACTTCCATTTTAGCCGTGATGTAGTACTTTTATTTAACCTGATACAGTATTTATTTAAGATGCATATTTAGTTCAGCCTTGTTCAGACATTTGTACCGATAAAAATACTTTTTTTTTCATTTTAAATGTAGGTCGATGCTAACTTATACATAGGAAGAAAAACAAATAACTGATGAAAAACAAAGTTAACAAGTAATTGCTAAATTAAAATGAGCATTTTTGATTGCCTCAATGGTCTGAGGCTTTGATTCATATCAAACTATACTATAACTGCTAGAATTGCCGACTTTTGCTTGAAATTACCTGTTCTTTTCCTGCATTTACTATAAAATAACACGGTGATAAAAACGCTATTTTATTGTTAATTTTACCGAAAATTCGTTACCAAAGCAAAAATTACCACGTTTTTTGGAGTTCCCATACAACCAGAAACACTGCGAGTTTGACCGCATTCTGGTAAGTTTTAACTGTACTTTTTTTCTCGGTATGTGCTAACTGTCTTTCAAACTGAAAAGGGCTTTCAAGTACGCAGTAACAAAGAATAACAAAGTAATCAGCATATTTAAGTAAATAAATGAATTCCATTTGCTTCATATAAGACGAATAGAAATAAGTAGCTCAACCTGATCTATCCGAGTTTAGTGTCTTTAAGAAACTTGAAAGTATCATCTAGATCTATTTTATCTGTTATGATTGAGATATATGTTAGGAAAATTTATAATTAGCCGTCCTCTATTTTTAATCAACCATATAAAAGAATTATAGAAATGTAAACAAAATATATTGTCTACTACCATTCTATTTGGCAAAAGGTACAGACAATATGAACTTAAAATTGTCAAGATTGTTCTGAAAAGCATTTTCGTAATTTTATAATGATACCTTAGATCATAGTTAAAACCATTCATTTTGTTACATTTACTTTTCATTTCTTTATTTTACATTTATGCTAATAAGAACTAAAGTTTCTAAAAACGGAATTTTGAATACCAGAATTCGTTAAATTGATACCATAATGAATGGAAAAAAATATTAAATAAATTTCTTTAAATACCGAGCATTTTGGTTTAATCAGATTTTTTTTCGATCAAAAATGCCCTTACTATACAAGAATAGTAATTTTGCTGATTTTTTTTATCTCCTTGTACACTGTAACGCCGTGTATAAGGAAACCTTGATTTCTGTTTTCAAAATTCTAAATAATAAACACTGAAATTATAGTTGATCAGTGGTTTCTCTCCTTTCAGTATAATGACAGTTCTGTGGAATAAAAAAAATAACTCAAGTTCAAAAAATAGCACTAGAAATGTTTCCTGTTTCTCACTATATATTAATGATTTCAGGCAAAGCGTTACCATCTTTTCGTTTTTAATTATCTTCCTCAATTTTAAAAACACACTAAATCAATGTAGAATATATAGCATTAAAATTAGACACACAGTTTTTAAATAAATTTCCAGCAATGGGAACTGCAAAATTGCATTAAGAGAAAATTTGTTACTAATTCTTCAAAAACATGAATTTATTGAAATTTTAACACGGCAACATCAGATGAGGATTAAACTTAAATCAAAAGCAGGTAAATTGATAGCTAAGAGCTGGTACATCTTATATCGAAAAGGACTCTAGTGCATCTGTCACTTAAAATAAAATATTTCTTAATAATATATTGAAAAATAAAATATTTTAATACATAAATATTTTTTGATATAGTTTGCCTTTTAAACCTTTCAAGGGTTTTTGTCTCCAATAAATATAAACAAAGTTGCCTTAAATTACGTGGATTTTGCGTTCATGGATTTGTTTTGCAGTAGAACTATTACTTTCAGTGATTACTTATAAAAATAGTAGTTCTAACAACTTTCGTGAACGGAAAATTTAATCTGGCTCAAAAATCAGCATGTGGTTACAATCTGGTGCAAGTTAAATCTGTCGAGGTCGTCACAAAATCCTCCATGTTCCCATAACAAATCAATATCTCTAGAGGTACTGATCCAGGAGTTCCCTTGTCTTCTGAATTACGTACCTTGGCTATGGAGTTAAACATTGGTAGCCGTGAACTCAAATATGGGTCAGCTGTTCACCGATGGTTATAAAATAAAATAAGATAGATTTTGCTATAAGTTGAAAACACGTCAATAAATAAACTTTTAAGAAAATGCAATTGTAAGTGACATCACAAGCTTTCAAAATCTTTCCATAAATTAAAACCACCATCAGTTTCAAGCACGTGTCGTAAGTGGGGAACAAAATTTTCATGCATATTTTCGTAACAAAAAAAAAGGGAATTCTTGAAGCCTTAAAATTCAGAAGATCTGAGAGAAAAAATAATGCCTAGTTACATAAATTTGTAAAAAAGAGGTTTTTTTTCCCTTCTTTTAACCTTAATCACTTATCTGTTATAAATAATAAAGAAATCTTCAGTTTAATTTTGATATGATATATAATATGAAGTGTCCCATTCGTTTCCATAAAATCATCCGGGAGTTTTCTTCAAATGATATCATATCGAGAAGTTTTAAAGAAGTTCAAGAAAGACAATAACAAAAGCTGAGAAAAATTGTATCTCAATATTCTGAGTATGCTTGATTTTGTAAATGAAACCAATAACTGCAGAAAGAGATTTAACTTTGAACCGTACAAGATTTATAAACAACCTGTTACTATTTCATACATAAAAATAAATAGAATTCATTGGATGGTCCAAGTGTTTTGAATGAGTGATGTCAATGCAATTTAAAAGTCATTGGTTTTTAGGCCCCCATGGAACAAGAAAGCAGGGAAGACCACGATTGGGATGGGTTTAGTCGGTGGAGTCTGTTTTTCTTGCAAATTATGAAAATACTTTGTT
Organism: Parasteatoda tepidariorum; assembly: GCF_043381705.1. NCBI lineage: Eukaryota > Metazoa > Arthropoda > Arachnida > Araneae > Theridiidae > Parasteatoda > Parasteatoda tepidariorum. Next base: position 11,910,936 of record NC_092215.1, on the reverse strand, counting down.
GATCAAAGAAAAATCAGAAGTCGTTATGGAGAAATCTTCAGAGGAAGGCAGTGGCCCACATTGGGCAGTCTTGAGAACAATGATGATGATGATGAGATATTGTTAAGAATTAACTACATTTGGAAAATTAAAGAAAAAATTGTTGATCACAACGGAAATGGTTCCCATCCCATGAAGGAAGGATAAAGATTTAGAAATGAAAAGGTCTGGGAGAAAAAAATTCATTCAAATGAATTTGCTGACTTTTTTTACTACTTTTCTGATGTAAATTGTTGTATACTAATAAAAGACAACCTGAAAATAACACATGAATGTGTTACAAAAATATATTGTTCTCCATTACGAATAATATTAAGATTCGATATTAAATTCAAAAATGAATATTAATATACTTGTATTTTTAAGAATTTTAGCTCGATAAGAGTAAAAAGCTCTTAATTTTTATATGTTTTAAATCTTCTCTTACAAACCTTTTAATTATAAAATTCTTTCAAAAGTAACGAATTTTTTCTAGGATGTTAAGTTATTACAAAGCAGAGTTTAAGCATATAAAAGGAATTGAAGTACATTTTCATGTTTCTCTCTCGAGACAATTTAGACTGGCTTAAAATTAAGAATATTTAATTAAGAGACGCAACCTTTCTCATTTAATTTATTTGCATGTGCTTAAATAGATTGCTCTCTTTTATTACTTTTGCTTCCTCCTGAGTATAAATTTCCATGATTAGTGGCTTAACACCACGAAGATGTTTATACCTTAACTTAACATCAGGGAGACCAGAGAATTATGTAATTTACACCATTTGGTTATTCTTTTAAAACTTGATGCAAAGTTTTAAATAAACAAACTGAACTTAATGTAACTTCTACAAAATTCTACACATGGATGTCTTAAATTGAGTCCATAATATTTAAGTTCTCTAGTATTAATTATTAATGAAGTGGTAGGTTTACAAATGAAAACTTTGCAACTTATTCATTCTTGATCTAGAAGAATTATCACTCCCTGTGACTTAAATTGCAATTTAATTGTTGCATAAAGCTTGGTGAATCACATACTTGTTATTTGTGTATGCATCCTTTATAACTTATTTATGCAGCGTGTAACAATATATAAAAAATACTTTATATGCTATGTTTTTCATAATTTTTTTTATTTTTACTTGAAATTAAAGCATATATGAGTTTTTAAACTTATTAAAAATTATGGATTTAGAATCCCCTAACTTTTTAACAGTAAATTTAAAATATCACTTGCACAAATTTCTTTTTAGACCATAACGTTAAGGTTTAAAATGCTATTTTTAAAATTACACAAATAAATAATACGAAATACAGGTAAAATATAAATTATTATAATGACTTTTATCCTTCTAATTGTTTAAATATTGTGAGTCAAACACAAGTAATTTTCAAAGTATTTCAAACTGAGTAGTTATTAATTTTTTCTAGTATATCATTTGAGAAAATATTGAATTTTAGATATTACATTAAAACTATTGGGTATTATATTAGGTATACTAATTAGAGAATATAGTTTTCTCAAGGGTAAAATTCTGAAACGTTTTCTGCCTCAATGTATTTCATTGCCTCTATTTCATAAAACATTTAATTCAACTATAAAAGAAATGTTATTGTAATATAGTCAAAATCTTACATGACATACAAATATTATAATGTTAAAGAATATCTAAAATACACACTTGCTTTTTTAATAAAACAGTTTTTTATATTTTCAAATTTATACCAAATGGAAGTATATTGAAATAGAAATTTTCATCTTTGTTTTACATTTTATTTCTTAGAAAATAACAGTTAAGCAAAGATTTAAAAATAAGAAATATTTTAATAAGTTAAAAGTTATTATCGAAAAGTTAAAAAAAAAGAAAATGTGTTAATTTTATATTTTTATCCAGAGTAAATAAATATTAATACTTTTTCTTCAGCGAGAAATTTTTTTAAGGGAAACAATTTTTACGCTCTCAATAACGGGTAATAAAAGTAAACATAAGTAAAATAGTAAATTCGATGGAAAAAGTTAACTATTCATCCGTTTCTAAATTTTTGAGAAAATAAAAATACTTTATTTTATGTCTTCAAAATCTGAAATATCTATATTAATATTTTTAAGTTCCGTTCTGTTATTTAAAAAAATACGGTAAATTAAAATCAATGTAACAATTTGTATTTTAATGATATTTTTAATCCTTTTTTTGCATTAAAAAACAAACAGTTAAATATATTTCTAAAAAGTACACTTTTTTTGTTACAAAATTAGTTATTTTCTTTTTAAAAAAGGAGATAAAACGTTGTGATAAATATACTGAAACCATTTATATCTCAGCATCTCCTAAATATAACAATTTTATTACTTATAAATAACATAAAAATCAAATTGCAAATTAAAAATTTCATTGAAAGAAATGGTTTATTGCTCTTCTATAACATACAAAATAACTATATATTGATTGCTGCATTTCTAGGACATTGTGAAAAATGACATTATGATTCAAATATTAAAAAATTTCAATTTCAACAATTCAAATAACTTATTTTGATTTAAAAATTTCAATTCGAGTAATATTCCTGAAAATAAAGTATGCAGCTTTGGAAAGTATGCAACTTTGAAATTGAACATCATTTCGAAAAATCATTAGAAAATAGAAAAAGTTGTGCAATTTGCGTCAGGAATAATGTTACAGAATTGCAATAATTGTCGAAATCATCCTACAAGTACTTATTGTGTTTTTTTGCAGACACGTCGCATAATAGCATAAAATGCTAAATGTGACCCACCCAAACATTTATGTATCATTTTTTTAGGACCGAACTGATTAGGACGTCTAATGGTGATGTGTGGTTTGGTAATGACAGAATAATAGTAACGTTTTTCATAAAAAAAATTATGTTTTTTTTTAAAGTTTTTTTACGGTATTTGCTTTGTTTTAAATTGCAAGGAAAAAAAACTGAAAAATTATTTCTTATAGCACAAAGAAATGCTGTTATGAAAATGTTTATAGTTATCTATACTTTTTTTAACAAAAACATGTGTTTAGTTGTAAATCCAGTAAGAAAAAAATTAACTTCCAAGTCTTTTATGTGATTTTTGCAAGTTTTAAATGCAGTGGAGACGTCAGAGCTTAAAATTCACTTATAAAAATACAGTTTTGAAGTTATTTGCTTTGTTTTAAATTTTAAGAAGAGAAAGCACATTTAAGATTATATAAATCTGAATTTCTAAGAAAACTATGTCCTACTGTCTATAATGCGTTATGTTTTCGCTTCTATATTTTCTTAAACAAAAATATGCGTTAAAATATAAATTCTGTAAAAGAAAAATTAATAAGTTTGCAATATCCATTGTTCCTTTAAGCACTACATATCGACTAAAAGATTTGTATTTTAAGGATGTTTTTTATTTCATTTCATGCTAGTTAAACATATAAAAGGGAAGAAACCGTTGAAAAGGAAAATCTGAGTCATCAATACATTTTTCTTGATGTTAGGAGAAACATAAATTTTCTTTAACTTAAATGCGACAGAACCAAACATTTTTGTGTCATCTTCTTTAGAGCAGAACGGATAATGGTGACGTTTTCCATCTGTTCTTGACGTAAAAAGGGGAGTTTCTTTTGCGTTATTTGCTTTGTTTTAAATTGCTAGTAAGAAAAAAATCAAATCAAAACACAACGCTTTTCTTTCTTTCTGCTTAATGCCTCATCTTAAGAGTTTTACTTTTTTCCTTCCAATAAATTTCGTATCTTGATGGGTTTAAAATTTGAAAGTACTTTTCTGTTCGCTTAATACAAAGGAAATATTTGTTAAATTATCCTTTTAAACGCTTTTGTTTTTGTATTAGCGTCTGAAAAGCGGATATATATATACATACACACACACACATATATTTATATATATATATATGTGTGTGTGTGTGTTACGGTGTAACACCGAAATCTGGAGAAT
>NC_092215.1:11885710-11906844 GCF_043381705.1 Parasteatoda tepidariorum | reverse complement strand
ATATAGAATAAACTGGGATAATTAATATATTAGAAAAATTAGGATATTTATTAACATTTTTACTTTAACATTATTTTTAGCTTTGCAGTTTTAAATGGCAAAACACAAATTTTGCGTGAATATTTTTTGCGTGAACTATTGCGTGAATTCAAATAGTTCCTGAGAAAAAAAAATTTGAATACGACTCTTGTGAATCTAATAGACCAATTTCATTTCAATTTCAAATTTTCTCATTTAAAACTACATAAATACAAGTGATGAAAATTTTTAATTAGAAAATTAATTTTTATCAGATAAAGTTCAGATAGAGACAGTTATCAAATAAAATATTAAATAATTATGGAAAATTAATTTCTACATGGAATTAGCATGAGATATACGAGTTTTATAATTATGCTCAAAATATTTGACATTTGCCTCAAATGATTTCGAAGTGTAGTGTAATGCTCAAAAAGTCAAGTTAACGCAAAATAAACCACCATCAATCGGTTTTCTCTTCTGACTTGATGACTAGAAGCATTATGTTTTTAAGATGGTGGCTACTTTGGTAATCAAGAATCGAAATTCATCAAATTTAGCAAAATCATTTTTTGCGTGTGATTCTAACTAACACAAATTAATTACCATATTTGAGATCAGCCTATTTCCCCATTTAAATTATGCTTTCGCTCGTCAAACTTCGATCATTAAAATAAAAGTGTATTTCTTACTTTGATCTTTTTCGACTTTTTCGGTTTTATTTATTTTTGGCTTTACTTGTATGTCTTTTTATGTTTATATGAGTTCTTGAAATGTCAATAATGTTGAGTAATACGAAGAAAAATATGTTGTTTGAAATATATAATGGTTTCTTCTTAAAATGTGATGTTTAAATAAGGAATAAACTATTGCTTCATAGTATTTGTATTTTAAATGTCTATAAAAACTTCTATATTATAAATTGAACAACATTGCGAACAATGATTTCTTATCAAAACTGGTAAAACAAATAAAATGAAAAAAATCCTATTTTTACGACGTTTGTATACATATTTTAATTGTTTGTTTTTCGTATTATTTTAATTTTGAAAGAGGGATGTCTTAAGCCTAATTCTAGTCTTTCGGTCGCAAAGTAAAAATTGCACAAAAAATTTACAGTGATACACAAAAGTCAGCATGCACTTGCAAATTTTCCCACTTTTTGAAATAAAATGCAAATAAATTTCTTTTTCTCATTCGCATAGCCACCAGTATGCATTTGAATCATTATGTGTCTAATAGACTTCAAACATTTTAAGATTATGATAATCATTTTCAGATTATGTTAAAAATATGCGTTTTTCAAACTCACAAAAGTGAGCATACAGTAAGATTTAAATAGATTTTTGCAGGTATTTGGCCTTCTTTTTATTCTCTTAATATATTTGTAAGAATTGTGCCTTGTTTTATATAAGGTTTGGAGGAGATTTTTGAATGAAATTTATTTCATTAATTTTAAAATGGCAACTAAAAGAACTGAAACATCATTAGAAATCAGAGAACTGGTTATTAAATTGAAAAATGAGGCAAAATCACTCAATCAAATAAGTCAAATTATTGGTAGAAGTAGAGCTACAGTGCAAGGAATAATAAGGAAATATAATTTGACAAAAACTACGGAAAACTTGCCTCGTACTGGTAGACCACCAAAATTGAACGGTAGAGATAAAAGAGAAATCATTCGAACAATTCGTAATAATCCGAAAACTACTGCAGTAGACATAGCCAAACATCTTGAAAAGGTTAAAGAAACTGATGTAAATCCAGAATGTGTTAGAAGAGCCTTGAGAGAAGAAGGATATAATAGCAGAATTCCTCGTAAAAAACCTCTCATTAGTAAAGTCAATAGAGACAAAAGATTAGCATTTGCGCATCTTCATGAAAACGATAATTTCGATTACTGGAGCAAAGTTATTTTTACAGACGAATCTAAATTTAACATTTTTGGCTGGGATGGTAAGCAAAAAGTTTGGCGACAACCCGGAACAGAGTTAGAATTGAAGAATCTGATTCCTACAGTAAAACATGGCGGAGGTTCAGTGATGGTTTGGGGCTGTTTTTCAGCTTCAGGTGTTGGCAATTTAGTCTTTATAGAAACCACTATGGATCGTTTTGTCTATTTGAATATATTGAAAAACAATTTGAAGCAATCAGTGAGAAAATTAGGCATAGGAAATGACTGGATATTCCAACAAGATCAGGATCCAAAGCACACAGCTGGTGTTGTCAAGGAATGGCTGTTGTACAACACTCCAAGACAACTGCACTCCCCTCCTCAAAGCCCCGACCTGAATCCTATCGAAAATTTATGGGATGAACTGGACAGAAGTATCAGAAAAAGGCAAATTAAAAGCAAAGACGATCTTAAAAAGGCATTGCTTGAAGAATGGCAAAAAATTCCCCGCACTGTAACCGAAGGACTGGTCTATTCAATGCCTAATCGTGTGAGAGCTGTTTTAAATTCAAAAGGTGAACCAACTAAATATTAAAATATGTAAATTTTAAAGTTATAATTTCCTGTATGTTCACTTTCGTGACTTGCGAAATAACTGATTCTCCAATATTATATATTATTTTATGTCTAATGATAAAAAAACTGCTGTTTTTGCTCATCAATTTTTTATTTCTTATCAATTTAAGCTAAATTGAATTCAATTCTTAGGTAAATATTTGAAATAAATAAGCTTCTGTTAATTTTGAAAGGTGTATGCTGACTTTTGTGTATCACAGTATATGTATTTATAAATATTCGTATAATATTCAAAGAATATAAGAATCTAAACATTAGGAATAAAAATAGTCAAATTGATAGGCAGTAAAATGTAAAATTTAGACATTTAAAATCACCGCAATGAAGCATCAAAGCTTCATAAGTGTAATGTAAATATATATGTACAATGTTAAGTTGATAAAAATGAAGTTTATTTTTAATTTCGGAAACATAATGTAATACAAGTGGTATGGATGATTACATTTATTAATGCTAAATTAGGACCCATAAATTGCACTCAGGGGAGTATTTCAATTAGTGAGAACTTGAAGCATTCCCCAGACTGCAGTTTTGAAAGCAATAACATTCGTTATTATAGTGTGGAGGGAAAATTTGTTTATTAATCAAGTTTTTCTGTTAAAAAATTTGTCCATGAAGTCTAATTTAGCTAAATAATAGTAAAATGAATACAAATATTAACTAAATGAATATAAAAAAAATGAATATAAAGATTTTCACCGTCTCAAAATCATAACAGAAAATCACGAAACTAAATTCTGATTGCTAAACTGTCAGTAAAAATTTCCTATATCTTTATTATATATATTTATATAAATATTATATTTTATCAGAGCATTAGAATTTAAAAAAATCCTCTTTCATGGAAAAATAATCATCTGCCTCTTTGCTGCAAAAAAATATTCATTTTGTCTTGCAATTTTAACATTTTATTGTTTTAAATTTTGTTAATATTTTATTTATTCTTCAGTTTGTTAGGTTAATTTAAATATTATGCTTACCCAGATCAATTACATTAAAAAGCGCAGTAATAATAGTGCAACTATTTGCGGTAACCACATTTCCATTTCTTCTCTAAAATGTTTATTTAAAGTTTTAATTTCTTTTTATCAAAAGTAACATTTCTCATCGTAAAATTTTCAAAATTTAAATGTAGCATTTAAATTTTTTAAATTTTAATGTTTTTTTTTTGTTTATAAAACTGTCTTCATCCAATCAATAAAAACAATAAATACGTAACGTACAAAATCATGTTAAAACATGCATTAAAATTTTCTTAAAAGTAACTAAAAATACCAAAGCCAATTTGCAAAAAAAAAGTTTTCTATAATTCTGAGTACATAAAGTTTCATTATTTTATTTTCCTCTATTTAGTTTTCATCTTTTTTGCGTTCTTACTACACCTTCCACGTTATTTTAGATCTGGCAAAAATATAGAGTATAGAGAAAATGTCTGCCCACTAGGGAAATAATAAAGAATGAAAAAATATTTTTTCATTGATATAATTTTTATCTTTCACACTTTCTATCTACATTGAAAGTCCCGAAGTAATATTCAAGCGAGGCACAAAAACACTATCAAAATCGGAAAAATCACCTAACAGTAAAATGAATGTAATACACAACAAGACAGGCTTGAATACGAGAGAAAAGTCGTTGCAAGATNTCAGTTTGTTAGGTTAATTTAAATATTATGCTTACCCAGATCAATTACATTAAAAAGCTCTGTAATAATAGTGCAACTATTTGCGGTAACCACATTTCCATTTCTTCCCTAAAATGTTTATTTAAAGTTTTAATTTCTTTTTATCTAAAGTAACATTTCTCATCGTAAAATTTTCAAAATTTAAATGTAGCATTTAAATTTTGTAAATTTTAATGTTTTTTTTTGTTTATAAAACTGTCTTCATCCAATCAATAATAACAATAAATACGTAACGAACAAAATCATGTTAAAAAATGCATTAAAATTTTCTTGAAAGTAACTAAAAATACCAAAGCCAATTTGCAAAATAAAAGTTTTCTATAATTCTGCCTACATAAAGTTTCATTATTTTATTTTCCTCTATTTCGTTCTTATCTTTTTTGCGTTCTTACTACACCTTACACGTTATTTTAGATCTGGCAAAAATATAGAGTATAGAGAAAATGTCTGCTCATAGGGAAATAGTAAAGAATGAAAAAATATTTTTTCATTGATATAATTTTTATCTTTCACACTTTCTATCTACATTGAAAGTCCCGAAGTAATATTCAAGCGAGGCACAAAAACACTATCAAAATCGGAAAAATCACCTAACAGTAAAATGGATGTAATACACAACAAAACAGGCTTGAATACGAGAGAAAAGTCGTTGCAAGATGATAATTAGAAACATTTTTTAGTTTCAAACTCTAATGAAATCTGACTTTAATTTAGTTATATTCACTTTACTGTTCAGTGATTTGTCAGATAAAGAAAGTGGTTTTGCTTTTTCCTCATTTAAATATCAATTTCCTACCCCCGATTTGAATATATATATATATATATATATATATTCTTTTCTCCGCAAAACGCAAAATCTCATATATTCAAAGCAACACTAAAATAAATGACAGTGTTGTAGTTTTGCCTCATACACTATCTTAANAGGGAATTGACATTCTTTTCTCCGTAAAACGCAAAATCTCATATTTTCAAAGCAACACTAAAATAAATGACAGTGTTGTAGTTTTGCCTCATACACTATCTTAACTGAACTAACCTCGAATATAAACCAATTTTTTTTTAAGGAAAAACCAATTTATAAGCAATAGAGCCAAAGCAGTATTTATTAACTCTGAAATTATGGTAATCTGAACATTTCATCCAATAATGAGCGATTTTTCTTAAACGTTATGAGAAATATTGTATTCATGAATATTTTAAAAACTACAAATTAAAAGATCATTTCATATTTTTATAATTTAATATACTTTTGCTAAAAATGTTACAATATGCCCACTGTTGACGAATTAATTACTTGTATTTATTTCATAATGATCTTATAAAAAATTCAAAGCTCTAGTTAAATTTTCTTCAAGTTGAGGTTTGCGTTAACACCAACATATATTTCGATAGAAAACAAATATTTTATAAAGTTGAAAGAGATTAGGAAATTTTGCATAAACCTGAGCCCTTCATTCATATTGACATATTTTTCATCGTCCAAAAGAACTCAACATCAAAGTCTTATAAATCCCTCTTTACGTTTCTCTAAATCCTCCGATTTTGACTGGAGGGTATAAAAGATGTAGCCAAGAAATAAAATGTTAAAGTTAATGTATGTTTTAAAGAAACAGAAAGCATGATGTTTGTTTCGTGTATTACCCGAGTTATCCTAGGGTAGAAGAAATGATTCTCGAATTAATTCCTAGATTTAAAGATAAAGAATCTTAAGACTCGATGGCATACAATTCAGTGCTGGAAGTTCTTTTTTCTCACATTATGCTTTCAGCTTATGAATATTTGGATCCTAGAGAATTATTTTATGAGTTTAAAACAGACTTTAACAAAAGCTTCATTTTTTGAGTAATACAAGAAAATTTATTTTATGAAGATTAAACAACACAGTTGTGTGTTATAATTTTAAAAACTATTATTTATATATATANNNATTTTTGCCATTTTGTCTGAGCTCAAGGGTGGTGTTTAAACCCCTAAACCCCTCCCCTGCGTACGCCACTGTATATATATATATATATATATATATGTATAAGAATATAAGAAAATTAATCAGTTTTATTTACTCCGCATAAACTGCAAGTATATAGAACTTATGAAATTAGTTAAAATTATGGAGAAAGCGTGGAAAATAATAAGGGTTAATGAAAAGAGAAGAAGAAAAAAAAATTAAAAATAAGTAAAATATTTAAAAAAATATGTTTTAAAAGGAATTAAAAAAAAGATATTAAAATGCCTGGAAACAAAAAAAAAATTAAAAGATTAAATTTCTTCACGAGCTCGCACGATTACATCCGCAAAAAGGAGTGCTTGCCAAAATTGTATCAATATGGCCAAAACAAAATATAATAATAAAATAGTGTGAGGAACACTCATAAATTAAAATAAAATAGAACATATTAAGTAAAAAATATATCACTCAATAACAGAAAATGAAATGTTAAGTAAAAACAGAACGAACCACAAAATGAATTCTATAAAATAAATAGCAAATTCAAATGAACTTACATGTACCGGAATCTTTCAATAATGATTTAAAATATTTTCGTAATAAGATTACCAGATTACAAAATATGAAAACAGAAGCGCAGATGGAGTTAAAAGTGCAAATCGGGAGATTTTGCTTTATGGCATATTCTTACTGCAGTACTGAAGCACGTCTGATTTATTAGTTACCAAGGATTGACCAAAAAATGGATGTGCTCAGGGAAAAGATATTAAACTGGATAATTTAAAGAAGTAAAATTAATAAAGTTGTTATTTAATTATATATTTTTCTTAATTATAGAAAATTAACATTTATAAAAGAAAAAAAAAGAGCGAGAGAAAGAAAGAAATAGGATTTCTCCGTTTTGCACAGATTTTTAGCCGGGGATTCGCATGGATTGGATTTGGTAAAAATATAAATTAATAAAGAAGTTTTTAGTAAATTTATTAATAATGACATACAATTAACTCAATTTTGATAAAATTTAGTTACTTTATTCGGGTACCAATTGCTTTTTTTTATCAATTTTTGAAAAAGTTTGTCTATTCTTTTTGGATAAATAAACATTTCTACATATTCTTTTAATTCTATGCATTTGATTAAAAAAAGTATTCAAATAGATGCTTTTTTAGAAACATTAGAATTTCAAATATAAAATTAAAACCATCTCCTTTATCGTATTCTTTAATCGCATATTTCAAGAAAAAAAAATAATTTCTTCGCTTTTAATTCCCAAATCCAAATAATTAAAATTAATATTATCATCATGATGATTACGAAGCAAGATTAATTCCTCGGGGTAAATGTTATTTAATAAAATTGAAAATTAAAGATAATTAAATCATCAATAAATCTAGAAGCATAATATTATTAAAAGTACAGTTATTTTTTTCATAATAGTGAAAAAATAAGTTAGCTAAGAGAAATGAAAAATAAGATCCTTGTGGTATTCCATCAATTTGAAGAATAATATATTTTCTATTGCAAAGATAATTATTAAAAAGACAAAAATTAATTAGAATTTCCGAATAATCAAAATCGCAATTAAGGATATTTTTAAAATAATAGCAATAACTCCAACGAACATCTTTTAGATTAGAAAAGGAAATGCGATTGAGAAGATAGTGGAAATAAAAAGTCGCAATAGTTTTACTTTTATTTTGCTTAGTAAATTCTAAAATCGGTTGATTACTAGTGATAATCCAAGAAAATACTTCTTTAATAATATTGTTAATAATGTTATTTAAGCAGTTAGAGAAAAAGGTACCACGTTAAGTTAGGTAAAAATTAGACCCATATGTAATTATTCTAAATTTTATAGCTATTTTATGAAATTTTGGACAGATATTCAAGTCAGGAAATAGTATATTGCTTATTTAAATTTTTAATCTCTTATATAAAGCTAATTTTTTAATGATAATAGTATTTAAATTACTAAGTCTAACATTTTTACTCTTTTTTAACTCCGTATTTAAAAGTTCCACATAAATATTTTACTGAAATTTGCATAATTATTGTTTGCTTTGTCTATGGGAGTAGTTACAATTATTTTTCTAGTTGCTTAATTGATCGAACAATTTAAAAAAAAAATTTTATTGTTAGTTTCATTTAAATTTTTCGTTTTATTAAAAACAAAGCTTTTAAAGTAATAATAAAACAGGCCATTCTCATTCTGTTACCATACCTGAAGTTAAAGATAATCTATCTGATAAACAAAATATTTGAGAATTAAACAAAAATTATTAAGATCATTAAGAAAGTACTTAAGTGTGTCATTAATTGATCTACGGCAAATGGGTCTAAATGCTTGCCTTTTATCATTGAATTCCTAAGCTCTAAGTTTTCTATAATATTTAAATTACCAGTAATAATATGTTTATGATGTTTATCAAGAAGATCAAAATATTTATTTACTTTAAAGGGACATTCATAATTGGATGTATTAATTTTCCCTAAATTTTTATTAATATTATGATTAAATAGAGGACTCAGTATATATAAGAGATTTATTATATTTAAATCTTTTAATTATTTTAAAATATTTTAATGGAAAAAAATCAAGAATATCAGGAAATTTTAAGTTGTTGAAAGTAGGGCTTTGAAAGTTAATATCGAAAAGTGAATTATCTAAATTTGTTCTGCTTATTTCGTAAAATTATACACTTTTTACCATTTATAAGATCGAAACAAAGAATTTTGAAGTGTAAATTAATAAAATAAAAGTTAATAATACGATTTTAAAGCATATACATCATTATTCTGAAGGGAGAAAACAAAATTTTCTCTCTCTCTCTCTCTCTCTCTATATATATATATATATATATATATATAATTATATAAATTAAAAATATCGGAGTAGGTTTTATCAATCGTTATCCTTTTTTCATTTCTAAATTGGAACTGAAATCAACATTAAATAAAATATTTTTCATCAAATACTCCTGAAAATATTATTTTTATGAAATTTTATTTTGTTTAATTTGAAAGACAAAACACACACTGCAAAAAAAGAAGAAAAAAAATCCAGTTACAATCTTGCATGCAACGAGAGAGGAAAAAGAACGTCTTTGCAACAATGAAACGTTTAAACATAATTTGAGAAATGAGTATTGTTTTTCTATTTAATGTATTTCCAAATATATCCCTCATCTGATGTAATGCACTTACACGCACTCGGCTTAAAAGATGACAGGAGTAAAGGTTCACATGCAATCATGCATAATCACTTGAATTAAAAAAAATATTAAAAGTGTTAAAATTAACAGTAACCCCTTTTACACTAGAATATACAAATCTAAAGTTAGAATAATACATTTAATAAAATTATATAAGTGTTAAGCATATTTTTTAAAAAACTTAATGTCAAACAATGTTAATGAGAACTGTCAACAACTCTACAAAAAACTTTTTAAAAACAAACCACTCATATTATCATCAATTGATTAAAAAAACAATCTTCGTTTACTTATAAAAACCAAAGTACTAATATTCAATTCAATTTGCATTTTAAAAAGAAAATAAATGGNTTGAAAAAAAAACAAGAATATATATATATAGCTAACTCGAGGCAACACATGATTTCCTTTATTATGTAAAACGAATTATTTAACGTAGTTATTTTGCAATGCTTACCATAAATTTTTATTGAGGAGCACTTCGATTTTGTGTCGCATGGATGATTGTTCTCTCTCTAATAATTATGAAATAAACAGTGTGTTTTCTGGATAGATAAATTGTATCGGATTGCTGATAGCCATGGGAAAATTTTGGATTTACAAGAGACTTTTGGAAAGCGTAGATATGCCCACCCCGTGGTGCTCTGGATTGTTTACTTACAGATTTGTTCTCTCCCAGCCTCAATCACGAAAAACATGATTCATTACAGTATAGAATTAGTTACTTCAGAATCAACAGAATATTAGTATTTATTAGTAACTGTGCGATATTGTTAAACTTTTTTATTGCTGTAAGAAAGTTTTATCCAATACCGTGTTTAATAAATTTGAGTTTTAAGTAATTAATAGATAATATTTTCACAACTAAAATTAATAATAAATCTGTCATAAAAATTAAATTTCCTTTCAAAAAATTTATTTTATTTACTAATTGTACTGCTATGTTTTTTTTTCCTTCAAAGGCGTACTGGATTTTATATTCAGACTTGCTGGGCAGATGGAGTTTTCAGCGTAAAGTAAGGGGTGTTCAATCAAAGTCTTATTTAGATTTTCACGCTTTTGATTATAAACGTTTCTCAGAGAATTTTATTCCATGAAATTGTTATTATAATGAATGCATTGTTTTAAAACTTTTAAGTCAATTTTTTCCGTAGTTTATATTTATCTCTAAAAGAGTGTAGAATTTTGTGATGATATTTATATTGATGATTGATGATTTTATTTATTTTGATCTGTACTTTGATATAATAATAGTTTTGAAATATTTCATGATTATAAAAGTAATTAGAAATCAAATAACAAAAATAATAGATTTTGAATTTTTGAAATTTTTTTTCTCATCCTTCATGTTTCAATAGATAATATTTATTTTTTATACATAGATCTTATTTTCATTGTTCAACTCATATGTTTATTTTAATAATTTGAAAACTTGTTCATGGGAAATTTTTCTTTCAATAAATTGATTATTCTGATCGGCATTAAATTTTTTTTCTTTTTTAGTGTTTATTGCGTTAGAATACATATGATTTATTGATTGCATAAGTAAAATTTAAATTTTTATTTTATTATATTTTTAAAGAAAAGTCAGCAAATAAAATATTGGAATTTTTCTTCTTCTAAATGTAATATTTATCGTTAAAAATTAAGCTTGATATCTGAATACCCTTACGGTGTGGCAATAATCATAAATAAAATGTGGAAGTATCAGAACTAACTGTTAAAATTAATACAAATAACTTCAAAAATGAATAGAATACTAGTTTTTAAAATTTGAATTTGAATGAAGATAAACTGGAAGAACAATCAGACATATTAATGCTTGAGTCCGACAGTGATTGATTGTGTTAAACAGGTTGTAATGTAAAATTGGAGAAAACTGATCACTTCTGGTTATAAAAGCAACTAGTCCTAATACATTTTTCCGGAAATCCTGGTTATAGAATAATAATACCAATAACGAAAATAAAATTATAAGTAAAAATAACTAAAGGAAAAGAAAAATGAAAGAAAGAAATGAAAAAAAATAAGAGTTAGAAAAGAAACAAAAAGTCTAATCAAATAACAACAAAATATTGAAAATATTCATGAAAAAGTTAAAAAGAAGAAAATTTTGCACAAAATAAGAATAACAGTAATCTAAACAAAGCGATTTTAAAGAGACATAAGAACATGGACTTAATGGACATGGACAAAATTTAATATAGTTTTTCTAATATTCTTGAGACTGATTACGGTAATGGGGCGCTACATTGTCAGAGTCATGTTGACAGAATTGTGCAAATAAAAGATAAAGAAAAGAAATATTTCACAAAATTATTTTTTTTTATATTTTGCTATTGACATTGCTTATATAAGGAAAATAAATAAAGTGAAATTAAGATAAAGTCAGAATGACAACCAATGTGTCATTTTTCAAAACAATACTGAAGTCTTTTCCTACATCAAAACAAATGCCAAATTGTATTTTGAAATTTTAACATCTCACGTTTTTGAATATGTGCTTCTTTAAAGTGCGTGTGGAAATTTACAATTTTAAATGAAAGTTGTATTAAAAAAGACTGGAGAAAGACTATCCTCAAGAAATATAAACAAACCTAGAATTGAACTGACAGAGTCAGAAAGACTATAAAAAATATTGCTTAAAAAAACAATCATTTAATTGTATAGTATGTCTACAAAATTTTCTGCAGCAAGTTAGAACAGCAACAACACATATACAATTGAAATATTTGTTTATTTTTTTTTATAATTCTTATTATTTTTATATATTGATTGCTTGTTAAGGTTACAAACTTTATTCTTTTGATTTTAATTGTGCTTCTAACATAGGGAAGTTTTTACAAATAGATAACTTTTTTTTAAATCTTTAGATCGTAATTACAATTTTTCAGCGAAGGTGGATGTAGCCTAAAAAACTTCAACTAATCTTTTTGTATTATTCCTCTATCAAAATAGTTTTCTAATATTGCATTTTGATTTGGAC
This sequence comes from Parasteatoda tepidariorum, assembly GCF_043381705.1. NCBI lineage: Eukaryota > Metazoa > Arthropoda > Arachnida > Araneae > Theridiidae > Parasteatoda > Parasteatoda tepidariorum. The sequence continues at coordinate 11,894,466 of NC_092215.1, read as the reverse complement.
TCCATACAGTGTAAACGATAATAATTATTTTACTTAACTATGTATCAGCGAAATAATTTATAAATGTTAGAATACGAGACAAATTATTTACAGAAATCGCAGATTAAGCCTTATAAATTTAGTTTTGTCTTTACAGTATGTTACCTATTTTAAATGCCTTTAAGTAAAAAAATAATATCCAAAAACACATATCCGATAAACATAATACATACAAAATCATTGTTTATACATTTAAGTCTTGTTCTTTCTTTTGCATAAGTCCCGGACTGTTCCTTGATAAATATTTCCGCATAGCAGTTTACATTTTTAAATGTTCTTCTCAAAGCATTTGTTCATTGAATATTAAAATTCTTGCATGAAAAGAAAATAACGAATGTTATTTTAATTTTATAGCTTATAACTCGTGCTCTTAAAGTTTCATTAAAATTTCATAGATAATAACGCTTGAAGTATTTAGTTGAAAAAAAAACAAGAAAAAAAACATATATTATCTTTTATTTTCACAGAAACAAACATAAAAGCTAAATATTGTGCTTATCTATTCGGATTTTATGTTTACAACTCCCTACGCGTCTTTTATATGTAAAATAGACACTAAAACCAGTTGTTCTCAGCATAAAGTTCGTTGGAAGAGAGATAAAACAAAGAGTTTTGAGCTTAGTTTGTAATGTTTCTCTGGTAACCTTGTGGTTAAGTCAGCAACCTTGTTGAAATATATTATCGTTGTTACTTTGACATGCAAATAACATGACGTAAAAATGAAAGAACAACAGTTTGTGGATATGTTCTCGCTTTATTCTAACACTTTATTGAAGGCATTCGTTTGTTGCAATTTTAAACTTTATCGCCTATTGTGTTTATTTCAGAAGTTATATTTGGTAAACTTGTAATTTATAGCTCAGACAATATTTTGATAAATAATGTGCCGTAAAGAAGAAAAAAATACACTCACTTTTGCTGGCAAATATCTTATATTTCTTTCAACTGAAGCAGTGGTGTATGAGTTCTTGCAATTGCCATTTTTCAAAAAGTAATTTAAAGGTATTTTTGTTTAATGATATTGGAGTAAATGTAGGAAAAATTAATGAACAATAATATATTTTCCACTATTTTAAATAAAATTATGAGGAACTGCAAAATATTCTTCTTCACAATCTTAATATTTAAATTTTAATTTCGTTCTTAATTTATTCATATTACAAAAGTAGTTTATATTAAGATTTAGTCTTGTTATCAGATAAAAAATTAATGGTAGTTGAATATTTGCGCATAATTATAAGAGTAGTGTTTTCTTTAAGAGTGCTTAAAAATTTAACTTCTATAAATGATACAAAAATTTTAAACATTTTCTAAATTTTGATTTTAAACAATGTACCTTATTTATTAAGAAAAGATAAATCTACTATCTAAAATTAATGAACTAAAAATGGTTTTAAAACAAATAAACCAATCCTTCCGACTGTATAATTAAAATTGCTCTCAAGGATTTAATTCTTAGGTTTATAAATTTAAATGTCAAGGAAATTAGAATTTTTTTTCTTAAAAAAGATCTGAATAATAATCTGGAATATTACCATTGAGCTAAAAGGTAGTTTCTTTTATAAAAGAACCTATTGCATTTCAATAAATACTACTCTAATAGAAGGTGAACGTTAGTTAACGGAACTTTATGGTAGATTTAATTTTTTTTATGAAATAATTCAAATCATGTGCTAATATTTAAAATTTTATATATTTCATGATGATATTATTCTTTCTGAAAATAGAAGCAATTTTTTATATAATTAAAAAATACCATTTAATTAAAGAAAATGACCTATTCGTTTTTTTTTAAATTTCTAATGGCAGATTATGAACAATTACAGCAGATAACTAGTTAAAAGAAAGAATATGGAGTGTTATAAAAACAATTCTGAAACAGTGTTCATTAATCTAACATATTCCTAGCCTCCCAATAATGCTCGGCGAGAAATGTCTTACCCAGAGCAGGAGAGTGGAGAAGATGTGCGGAGTCCTTGACCTCTACAGATCCGCACAAAGTGCACATCGAGGAAGGAATAAACTTTGAAAGTTTTGTCTTGGTATTCAAGTTAAAAATCAAACACGTATTCCCGTTTTCTTATAGCAGTCAAAATGACTGCAAAAAGAAAAATGGTCGCTCTACGCAAATAAAAATTTCGGTCGCTCTAATGTTAAATAAAACGTGATAAAAATATTTCAAGTCTCGACTACCCAATTAAATTTTAGGCAATATTTTAAAATTAATTTTGTTGAAGCTTTTGTTTTTGTTTTAGACCTTTTGCAGAATTCCTTTGTTTTACATGTAGCATTTTTTTCAACAGATAAATTATTTATCTGTATCATTTTATGGTGAAATTAATAATTGTCCTACTACTGAGGTAAAATGAATTACTACCATATTATATAAATTTTAATAGTTGGTATAATTATTCTCTATTTCCATTTATGTACTCCATTTATCCATATTTAAAATTATTCAGTCATAAAATAAATATCGAGTTAATCACTCATTGGGCAATTTATGAGTAAAATATTCCACTAAATTTTCTTAAAAAGAGAAAAAAAAAGAAGAAAAAAAAGGAGAAAAAACAAGTATTTGGAGCGAAACAGATTGTAATGCTATGTTTTGCATACATTCTTTTCTAAAAAAAGAGACACCATGGATATTTGATACTAATGTAAGCAATGCTAATATATTTTTTAATTTAAATTGAAATTACTTAACTTTTTTAATAGCGTACTGAAAATAGTAAGTTTATTTTTTTAAACAATTTTAAAATTTTACAAAAGGGCTAATATAATTTACTTCATTTTTATTCCATATATGTTGCTCTTTTATTTAAACTAATGGGACTGTTATTATTTTTTCTATTTAGAATATTTTTTTTCACATATTTCCGATATTTTTCAAACAGTAATTTGAGACATTTGTTCTATTATTAACTCAAGAATGACCAACAATTTTAACTACCTAGAACGATCTGGAATGATCTGTTGATTGCTAACAGTTGCTAAAACATATTTTTCGAACACAAAATATATAAATAATTTCACTTTAACTTGGAGTGGAAAAAAAACTTTTTTGCTGTGTTTTTTAAGAATATATCAGACGGGTTTTTCAATTAAAAGCTATTATGTAAGGATGTCATTACCAACAACAATAACTGAGCAATAGCGTGTTATTTATTTATTTAAAAAGATCACCAAATTATTGTTATTAAAATATTTATAACTATCATTTAAAGAAACTATTTTACACTATCAACAAAGCAAGAGATATATTTTAGTGAAATAAATTGTTTTGCTTGAGTCGTTTTAGTGATTCCGTCGTTTTGTGAGCAATAACGAATTATTTATTCATTTAAAAAGATCACCAAATCATTGTTATTAAAATATTTATAAGTATCATTTAAAGAAACTATTTTACACCATCAACAAAACAAAAGATATATTTTAGTGAAATAAATTGTTTTGCTTGAGTCGTTTTCGTGATTCCGCTGTTTTGTGAGCAATAACGAGTTATTTATTCATTTAAGAAGATCACCAAATTATTTTTATAAAAATATTCATAATTATCACTTAAAAAAGTATTTCACACCATCAACGAAACAAAAAATATATTTTAGTGAAATAAATAGTTTGCTTGAGTCGTTTTTGTGATTCCGAAAGAAAGAGAAAGATTTATAAGCTATGAATGGCGCAATGAAGTCAGTGACTGCAGCTATCACCAAGTAACTACTCTCCCAGGACATAATTAGGTACTAAACTGGCTCCTTCTGTTGCCTTAACCACTTATCTTTCGCAGCCTTTTCCTTCAGTTTAATTTACCTTTAATGATTTCCAGGTCTTCTTCACCTTATCCAAATATTCCATTCTCTCACTACATGTGTGAATCCTTTTCTCTTACCTTCGTCTACTTTTTTCTTGTGATAAGACCATATATTTGCCATATTTATTTCAAAACTTAAATAAAATAATGATTGTTAAATGACGCATTGCGTTTATTTCAATAAAAAGGAAGAAAATGTGTGTTTTTGATTTTTCTTCAAGTAATTAAATAAACTAACACAGTCAAAACATTTAAAATCTTTAAACCTTTTATAATATTTATTGAGTAAATTATTTATATTAAAATGAAAAAACCTTTTTTCTTGATTAAAATTTTCCTACTTTAATTAATTCATTATTAATGTAGGAAGCTTATTAGTTTTAAAAGTAGAATAAAGACTCTGAAATAAGGCATTTGTATTTGTTGTCAGCAAACAGTTTTGGAATAATATTTGAGTCTCTTTTTCTTCCAAATAATGCAGTCAACTTACTCGGTTGAAGCATTTAAAATCTTAAAACTTTTAGAGCACTTTTTAAAAGTACGATTTTAATTATTTTAGGAAACCTTTCATTTTTACTTATACATCTTACCCTACATTTCTAGCTTCATCCAAAATCTGCTTTTTCCAGGTATCCATGCCATTGGTGAAAATTCTACCGGAAACGTACTATTTATGCCAAATTTACTTTCATAAAGAAAAAGAAATAAATATCAAATGGCAATTATTTTCAATAAAAAGTTGCTTTTAATTAACAGTTTCTCTTTTCGCCAAATAATGCAATCAACTAACGCCGTTAAAACATTTAATGTCTTAAAATCTTTAAAGAAAACATTTTGAATGAAAAATTTAAATTAAATTGAAAACCGTTCTTCTTGATTTGAATCTTTTTCTTTAATTAATTCATTATTAACTTAAGAAGTTCATTAATTTAAAGAATGAAATATAAAAATTTAATATAAACATGATGTTTGATGTCAAAAACAGATTTGAAGTAATATTTTATTTATTTATTTATTTGCGAAATAATACGGTTAACTAACACAATTAAAATATTTAAAATTTTAGTAATTTTTAGAAATTTTTTTTTAAGTGCATGATTTTAATTCAGTTAAAGAAACGATATGTTTACTTATACTTTATACCCTAATCTTCTTGCTCCATTGAAAATTATCTTTCCACGTATAATTATCATTGGTGAAATTCTTACCGGAGAGATACTATTTATGTCAAATTTATTTTCAAAATAAAAAAAGGATTCTAAATGTTCCAGTGAATTTATTTTCAAAGACAACATTTTGGTTAGCATTTTGTTTGCCAAATAATACAATTAACTAGCACCATTAAACATTTGCAATTGATATCCTTTTAAAATACTTTTTGAGTAAAGAGTTTTAATCAAATCAAAAAACCGTTCGTGTTGATCTTAATCTTCTTACTTTAATTAATTCATTATTAATGTGCGAAGTTTAATTATTTTAAAAATAAAATAAATACTTTAAAATTACACATAGTGCTTGTTGTCAACAAATGGTTTTGGAGCAATATTTTTTTTACTAATTATACTGTTAACTAACACTGTTATAACATTTAATATTTTATAAAGCATTTAGAAGAGTCATATATTTAAAGTTCGTCTTCTCAGAAACTATTCAACCGATTTCATTCAAAACAAAAATACATAAAAATGATGTAAAAGGTACATTCCTTACAATTCAAAATGCTTGACTATTAGGAAATAAAATGATAAAAATAATAAATATTTACTAAAATTTATTGTTTGCGTGGAATTATCTTTGTGCAAAAGAATGTTATAATTGTGTGCAAAAATATTTTAATTCGAGATATGGCGAAATGCACAAAAAGTACTCAATTAACTTTAAGTGGTCAAAGCTTTGGATCGCTCTCTAGCTCAAATAATGGGGACTATGTTTCCTAGACTGTGGCTGTAACCTATATTTTGGGAGTAAAAAATCCTAATTCGGTGAAAAAAAGGTATGTTTATTGAAAGAAAGTACGTTTTTGCATCTGACTTCTTAACTTAAAATATCGTTTGCACTAATTAATTAGCATATTTACGATCACCCCCTTGTTCCATTAAGAATGAGTCCTAGAACATGAAAATCCGATAATGAGATCAAGAGTAATTCATGGTGGACCGTTTTCTTTTTTTTTTTTTAGCATCCTACATATTACTTAACTATGACCTTTTCAAGAGGGCGTTCATAAGATGCAATTTTAATCAAAAATAAAGCAAGTTTCTACAATATTTTTATTACCTTCAAAATTGTATAAACAATGTTTCATATCGTAATTAAAAATGGTACAAATAAAATTGAAAAAAAAAACTATGGTTTCGCTTTCATATATTTGAAAAAAAAATCAAATCTTACATTTCGAGAAATTTTGAGTTCCTCGAAAATAATTGTGTTGCATTTCATGCGCATAAAAAGGTTATCTGGAAAAAGTCAATACCAAACATCACATCTAGCAACACGTGCTGAAATATAAAGCATTACCTTATAGTACAGCTTCCAAGATCTCAAAAAGTAAAAGATAATTTAAATGGACCTACTAAACTAAATCATTTAAAAAAAACATGCTATATTTTAAATAATTCTAATTTCGTTTAAAAAATACGTGATTTTATTAGCAGAAGGGATTATTTAACGTGATTCTAGTTAAAAGGAAAATAAGTAACGTCGTATTTTTCACATATTTGCAAAGATATTTATTTGTAGCTTTATAAGAAGATCTGAAAAATTAGAAAGGAAAAAAAATATTATTTACAAGTAATATGAAAGAAAATTCGCGACATTCTTTTGTTCTTGAAAATTAAATTTATTTCTTCCTTGACATTTATCCGCAGAACAAAAGTTTCTTTTTGAAAACGAAAAATATTTTCTAAATAACTCAGCAAATTTATTAGTCTCTAGATAATTTATATCTACGCGGATAGAAAAATTTTAGTTTTTTTTCTATGTATAGGAGTATTGCAACAGTCGGAAAATAGTTTATTCAAAAGGAACAGAAAAATAGTTTATTCAAAAACATTTCAATCAATTTTTTTTCTCGAGTATTATGAAAAATATTTTTTACGGAAATTTCCAGAAACTAACATGTAATTCTATATTGCTGTATTTAGTTTTCGTAAGGCATATTACTTAATTTTTCCTTGATAACTTACTTGTTATTAGTTTACTGTCAGCTATAATTTATTTATACTTTCGTTAAATTAATGTTATTTATTATTTGGGTTGCATTAGATGTCATTATATAAAATTGATTCTTGCATTCGCATGATATTAAATTTAAAATCTAATGAACTCATGAACATTAAGAGTTTCTAATGCCACGTAATAGGTGATCCTGGACTATTAGAATACTCTCATTCATGCTTAGGTGACATTACCACAGATCTGCTCAACAAAAAAAAATGATTGTAAAATCAAGTACTCCCAATCTCTCACGATAGATTACACCACTAAATAAACTAATTAAGTAAAATTCTACAGTTCACTTGACAAATTCACATTTATCCATAGCCTAACTCCAATGTCCACTTTCCTACTAAAAGGCAAAATTAACCCAGCATCAATGTCCAGTAAAATTCTATTATACGGTTTTGAAATCATGCTAGTTAAATATGGTTACAAATCAGCATAGGTTGTATTCACTGTTTTCTGACCATACCAGCTGTAAAGGCTTTCAACTCCTTAAAGATAAAGTATCTCGAACTGTAAATTTTACAATTCATCAGATAGACGGACTGAAAATATGTAATAATTAAAGCCTTTAATTTAATTATGTACTCAGAAATTTAAAATCATTGTCCTTTATTTTGCATGTTCGAAATTTATTATTGAATTCGATTGTAAACTTACAATTGAAAAATAGAGATGCAGCAAACTATTTTCACTAGTTTTATAACAAACATCTCTAAATATCTATATTTTTAAATGAGATATTCTTAATTAGCTTATTTAAAAAATTACAATTATTTTACACTTATAAGACTAATATATACACCGAAGAGCCATTACATTATGACCACCCTGCTAATAACACGTAGGACCACCTTTAGCCCTCAAAACTGCTAGCACCCGCCATGGCATTGATTCCACAAGGTGCTGATAGGTTGTCTGAGGTATCTGGTACCAAGCGCTCACCAACTGGTCCTGCAATTCCCTCGCATTGCGAGAGGGTAGTGCGGCAGCACGAATTTGGTTTTCCAAGTAGGGCCACAAATGCTCCATGGAATTGAGGTCAGGTGAATTTGGGGGCCAAGACATGACTTGAAAGTCACTGGAATGTTCCCCGACTATTCGAACCTTATGACATGGTGCATTATCCTGTTGGTAAACACCATCCCCCGTAGGAAAAACTGTTCCCATGAATAGGTGAACCTGGTCTGCAACTTTTTTCAAGTAGCTTACAGACGTCAGGGATTGTTGTATCAGGATTATGGGTCCTAATGTGCCCCATGAAAACATAGTTCCTGGGCGAGAAACCATGAAAACCTGGGTGAACTTATTGTTATAGATGGATAGTGGTCATAATGTAATGACTCTTCGGTGTATATATATATATATCAAAAAAATTACTTACTGCCCAAAATTCCCCCATTGCTCCACACCATTGATCAAATATTTTTCTCTAGAAAAAACCAAGTTGCAAAAATTTTAAAAACAATGAATTAAAAAGATAAATAGTTAAATTTTATTGTTTCAATTTAAAAAGCTATGTTACATAAAACACTAATACATATGTGTATAGTCACAGAACGGATGGCATTAATCTTCTCAAGTTGGAAAAGAAACTTTTAATGAAACTGAGATTTGGGTTTGGAAGCAATGAAAGTTTATAAACGAGCAGTTAATCTGAAAAAGTTAACTACTCCATATTTTT
>NC_092215.1:11852123-11883567 GCF_043381705.1 Parasteatoda tepidariorum | reverse complement strand
AGAGTAGATCTGGAATATATATATATATGCAAGCGTCTGCTGTAGGAGGTGCTACAATTTTTCAGTTTACAATAGTTCAATTCAGTTCAAAAATTAGTTAAAAAAATTAAGTAATAGAGTTAAAAATGAGCGAACTACGTAAGAATATTACACCTTTCTCAACCCACGCAATTATATCTGAAGAAGGTGCTTTCTTATATTACATGATTATCACCGAAGCAAAATATGTAAATGCGATGAAATGAGTATTAAAAACTGATATCGATTTTAGTGGTTATCATAATCTAATCAATTGGAAGTATTACGATAGAAAAAATCAGAACTTAAAACAAAGAAGGCAAGAGAGAAAAATATAGCATGTTACTAAAGACATAGCGAGTGAGTGGGTGAATGGCCATTTTTATCAACCTGCGGAAGGACAGAGGGTACACGATATCGGTTTTCCTTAAATAGTTCTATCGTAAAGATCTCGAATTAACACATGTCTTTGGACTATCAAAGCGGGAAAGTCATTTATTCCACGGAGCATTAAAATTGTGGGGACATGTCTTCGGATTATATTTCAGTATGATTGCCTGACCATCGCATATAGCCCATTGTGGAGCAGTGGATAGAGCACTCGCTTTCTAATGAGGTGATACGGTTCGAATCCCAGCGCTGACTGATCAATTCGAAATCTATACCTGGATTGCACTAACCACAGTGATGACGTAAGTCCTTAGTGGTAGACGGATCACAGGAGAGAGTCCCTTTGCCGTCAGGTTAACCATGGATGGTTTTCGTAGATTCCCTCTCCATATAACGCGAATGAGGGTTAACTCCATTCGCCTTCGCAAAAGCAAATTTCTCCCATTACTTGAACCAGGAGTTCCCTTGTCTTCTGAATTGGGAGAATTACATGGCTAAGGAGTTGAACAATGGTTGTCTAAAACCCATATTTGGGCAGGCTGTTCAACGGCGGTTATAAAATAAACAAATAACCCATTATGCGGATCTATTGCGACGTAAAGTACAACTATTATTGTTATTACCACAAGGTAGCTACATTTACTGTGGTGTACGTCTCCAATGACGAATGGTTTTCTACCACTGGGTGATTTTGTGTGATAGAATAACCTAACAAATTTCATCACAATTTAATTAGATAATAATTTTTCGACCATCTTCATTCAGCTTTTTAATAGCTTAACTTTATTTTTTTTCGCTTCCCTAGGAAAAGTTTTTCTCATTTCGTTTCCACTTATCTTTTGTTGTTTGTTTGTATTCTAATTATTACCACAAGGTAGCTACATTTACTATGGTGTACGTCTCCAATGACAGATGGTATTCTACCACTGGGTGATTTTGTGTGATAGAAGAACCTACCAAATTTCATCACAATTTAATTAGATAATAATTTTTCGACCATCTTCATTCAGCTTTTTAATGGCTTAACTTTATTTTTTTTCGCTTCCCTAGGAAAAGTTTTTCTCATTTTTTTCCCACTAATCTTTTGTTGTTTGTAGCACTCTGCTGCTTTTTATTACGTCTTTCTTTGATTGGTATGCTTTGCTTTTTCGACTGCTGATTTCATGTGTAGTACGTCGTATACAAGTTGCGCTGGTCGCTAATACCTCTCATACTCCTATCTTACACCGGGACAATTTAAGCAATACAAACTGGTCCCGTTCTTCATAATTACAATTAATTATCATGTTAAAATAATAGGTTGAAGATATAAAGACTTATACATATTTTAATATAACGCATATTATAATTCTACAGTTATACTACGCTTTAGAAATACTATTTTAATTACTAAAATAATTTAAAGTAAATCTTCAGCATTAAATTCATCAATGGCAACATGCTGAGTATTTAATAATAAAAATAAAAAAAACTGCACCAAGTCAATCTCCCTGAAAAAAATCGATCTAGTATTATTTCGAAAGATTTCAGACAATTTATTTTCCCAAAGCAATTCGAGAACTAGTGATTTACACTTCCAATTCTCAAACAAAAAAGTACTCACTGCTGATTCTATTTGCTCGAATTATCTGGAATAATGAGGGAAAAGATTGTTTGCAACTCAGTTTCTTTTAGAAATTCTTCCTTTTCCCGAGTCAATTATTCTTTATCTCAACTTCCTATCTTTCACATCCTTTTAATTATTTCCATTCAATATTATTCAAAAAAAGAATATCGGACATTTTTCCCGAAAAGTGTTTAGCCTTCTCTTGATATTATCTTGTTAAAGAAGAAACTCTTTTTAAAATACTCTGAAAATACAGAGTAGTTGTGGCAACAAGAAAAAACATTTGATTAGAGAAAATAATAAAATATTCTTAACCAATAAATTTCGAATCAAGATGTAATTTTTATGCTAGCTATTTTAAAAACATTATATATATATATATATATATATAAATATANATATATATATATATATATACTACGCTATCAGGTAATTCTAAGAAAATATTTGTAATTTTTACTGTGCATTAAACTTGTGAATTTTTGTTTTCCGTCGTTGGCTTTTTTTCTAAGCAAAAATTAACATCTACCAACATTTAAAATTATTAAAAATATGCATTTGTAAATGTACAAATGCCTGAACAAAGCTGAGCTAAATCAACTGAACCTTTACTAAATAAGTACTACATTAAGGTAAATAAATTATCTATATCAGGGTTGTCCCAACATCTAAAATGGAAGCGTGAAGGTAGCGGGCTCAAATCCCTCCATAACCCCGGATACATCGATTTATTTATATTCATTTATTAATTTATTTATTAGTTATTAATTTGTTAATTTAGTAATTTATTTACTAAGAAAAAAAATTTTATTTATAGCTAGGTAGGTAAGTTCTTTATTTACATCTTACTAGAGCTGCACAATGAACTGTTTTCGATGGTCTGGGAAGCATCCCTGACCATTTTCCGAAGACATGACATCGTGATTTTGAACCTCTGCAAAGGAGATGACTCTACTGCATCGGTAGCCCGACGACCTGCGCACAAAGTCGAGCACGTTACGGTAGAACAGTTTAACAAGAACCGATACGCGCACCCTCGGTCCCTATGCAGGCTGATCAAAGTGGTCACCCGCTTACTTACTCACATTCGCTTACTTGACTTCGGTGCTCTACAATTTTATTTTAAAAAATTCGACTTTATTCGTCAACATACTCCCTGTCAAGAAAAACATACATTGATTCCAATGCTCTTCTATCTCTTCCATGCCTTTTTCGTAGAACTTTATTTAAGCCGAATTTCTTTTCCAGGAGCATCTTTTTGAGATCTTCAACGAGCAAGTAGTCACTTAAGAGTAGATCTGGAGAGTATGGTGGCTGAGAAAGTACTTCAAAGCTTAATTCATTCAACTTAACCATTGTTTTCATCGACTTGAGACAAGGGGCAATGTCTTGGAGAAACATAACTTTTTTCGAAGCATGTGAGGCCATTTTTCCTCATTTCCTTGCTCTGTCTATCCAAAAGTGTCATGCAATATTCTCTATTGACAGTTTTATCTTCTTCAATACAGTCGATGAGCAAAATACAACAAGCGTCCCAAAATAAGAGTTAATAAACTTGCTAGCTGACTTTTGAGTTTTTGTTGGACGACTTTCACCGGCTGCTGTCCTCTCAGCTGAAGAACATTTTGATTCAGGAGAGTAGTGGTAGATCCATATTTCATCCTTTGCCATATACAGATGAAAGAAATCCTTTTTACCTGAATTGTCCTTTTATTCCTTTTATTATTAATCCTTTTTATTCTGAATTGTCTACAAGTTGTTCTTTTTGCTTCTGTGTGAATGAATATGGTACTAATTTCGAAAGCAACTTGCGCATACTCTATTTTTTATGTTAAATTGTGAACATCTTCAACTTCACTTTGAGGTCTTTCGAAACTATTATGCGATTTTTTTGAAAATATTTTCTGGAATAACGGTTGATTTTGAACGATCAGAGTGTTTCACTTCAACAGTATCCTTAAAACTGTATTTAAATTCAGCATACTAGTCAATAATAGTTGATTTCCTTGTTGTAGACTATCCATAACACTTATCTGGAGCCGTGATGGCTCAGGGGATGGATCGTTTGCTTTCCATTTATGTGAACCGGGTTCGAATCTCATCAATGGCTGGCTGATACGAATCCGCATCCAGCTTGCACCGATCACAGTGATGACGTGAAATATCCTCTGGGGTAGACGGATCATGGGTTAGAGTCCCTTTGTCGTCAGGCTAACAGTGGAAGATTCTCGTGGTCGTCCGCTCCATGTAACGTAAATGCGGGTTAGTTAAACCAAAAAGTCCTATACGAAGACAAATTTCTTCCATTACTTAATCCGGGAGTACCCTTGTCTTCTGGATTGAGTCCAAAATTGCAAGACTACAGAGTTGAACATTAGTAGTCGTAAGCCCAAAAATTGGATTGGCTGTTCAATGACGGTTATAAAATAAAAAATAAAATAACAATTATCTAGCCACTATTTTGCATCGACAGTATTTTTCCCATAAAAAAACAATGTTTAATCAAAATTTGAATTTCTTTGTTTTTCCATTGTTTTAAAAATTATAAAACTAGGATCACTAAAACCACTTGTAACCTCTAAACTAGGAATCAGAATTCCATGAAAGTTATTATCGTTTTTTTAACAACAAACAATCGAAAGCAATTATCGTTTGAAAGTTTCTACCATCCAGAAATCATACGACTCTGCTTGCAGAGATGCCATTTATGTGCCAAACCGGAGTGTATTGTATCTCGTTTTATTTCTTAAAAAGTGTAATAAATTAATTTTATAATAATAAATATTTTTTAAAAAAAATAACTGTTGGCTTATTTATCATTTTAATAGAAAGTTTCACGAAATAAGTTACAAAACTTAGCAAAGTATCTATACGTAAATTCTAGATTATTTTAGATACATGATTTATTGCTAGAAGTGTATTGTCATAGAAATTTATATTAAGATACATATTTTAGTTTAACTCTGCTTGGATCAATGAGGATGAATGGAATTTATGCTAAGAATTTAAAACGTCAAGAAAAATCAATCAATTTATATGGAAAGAACTGAAAGTATATGAATGAATATTCCATTTTTCATCGCAATATTCCATTTCCATGGATCTTATACTAGCATTCTGTTACTATGGAGATATTCAAAAATTTTCATTATGGATAAGGAGGAATAAATTGAATTGTATTTTTGTATCATACTTCTAAATTAAAATTTAAATCGATATCAAAAGATAAGCATAAAAACTAAAATTAATTTGAATAAATTAACTTTATTAAATTTTGTGGCAGAAAGAAGTGTTTTAAACTGAGAATATAATGAATCGCTGTATCTTGAGAAAATGAGTAACTAGGAATTAAATAAAAGTGCTTTTGTACACATAGTACATAAAACAATCATTACTCGAGTCTATCGATTATATTGTCTGTTTATGCATTACATTAATTTATTTTCTGCTGTATTAACTTTAAAAACTCATTGCCAATTCAAAAAATGCTTTTTTTTCATATATATAAGCACACCGGACAAAAAATGAGTCACCCTTAGAGAAATAATGAAAAACATCATTTAATAATGTGTAACGCCTCCTCTAGGTTTGATAACCACCTGGATTAGGTAAAGAAGTGAGACCACAAGGTTTTGCAGGTACGTCGTATTCAGTTTAAGCCACTTGCTGAGGATTTTATATCGTAAATGTACCAAATTACGAGGATGTTGATTTCCGTGTCTTCCACGTTTTTCCAACGTGTCCCACAAATTTTCAATGAAATTCAAGTCAGGTGATTTTGAAGTCCAGTCGGGATGTAATAAAGTGTCTGAGAGTTCATAAAACCAGTCACATATTTTTCCAGACCGACGACAGCTGTTTTCATCTTGAAAAATAAGGCTATCAACAGCATATTCTTCACGAAGATATTTACTGAAAGGCAACACTTGATCATCCAGAATGCTTAAATAAACATGTTGGTTCATGTTAGTGGCCACCTCAGTGAAGGGGGCCAATCCATAATAAGAAAAACACCCCCAAAACATGACAGACCCACTTTCGGCTTGAACTTGACCTTGCACACAGCAGGATGAAATGCTTCATCTGGTCTTTGGTGCACTCGACGACCCGCGTCAATTAAATAATGCCAAAAACGTGATTCGTCAGACCATATTGCATTCCACCAGTCAACAACTGTCCACGTTGGATGACTTCTATCTCCCCGAAGTCGTGCAGCTTTTTGAGCCCATGTGAGCAATGTCCTCTTACGAGGTGTTCGACTCCAAATGGTCATTGCATGCAGCTCCCGTCACAATGTTCCCTCTCTTACAGGTCCGGATGGATCTCCATTCATTAACTGAAGCAATTCCTGACGGGTATGGAAGCGATTTTGATACACAAGTCATGAAACAATTCTCCGGTCCCTTTCATGCAGAATATTTTTTCGATCACAATTCCGACATCGTCTTACGTGACCACACGTATTACACCACTGCTCGTAGACACGTTGGACCGTCCGCATCGAAACATCAACAAATCCAGCAACTTCATTCGCCGTATGACCATGGGCACAGCCAAACGCAATCACCAATTTTTGCCACTCTGTCATATCCTTACAATCGCCCATATTTACATACAATATCCGCTTAAAACAAAAATATCTCACTGATAGCTACCTGCCTTTGATTACATTGAGGCAGTGCGTACACATTTGAGCACGTCACTTGACCACTGCGTCATCTAACGAATCCTAACGATTCATCTATGCTTGCGCACTAGGGTGACTTATTTTTTGTTTGGTGAGTTTATATATATACAGTGCACTCCCGATTATCCGGGTTAATCACCGGGACAGGTCGCATGGACAATCGAAAAACACGGATTATCCGAAAACTGCTTTTATTAAAGAAAAATTCAATATCAGTACAAAAAATATAAAAATTACTGACATTTGCATGCATACTATCAAACTAGGAATTTTCCTTATTAAAAAATGTGTAATGCGTCTTCGCCATATATCGATACACATATTTTACGAACCGCAGTAATGTCACCGTAATCAAATCCTCCCATATAATCTAATAAAGTTTCCACCGAGCAGCAGAATGAGAAATTGTATTTCATTCATTTACTACATCTTCGGCATCAGTTAATATCATCACTATTTGATTTAACAACGTAATGATGTCTTCATCAGTCAAATACTGGAAGCCAGGCTCACGCATCACTTTGAAACCAATCTTCTAAATTTTCTTCATAAAGAGTTTCGAAACCTTAGATTTCTTTTGCTTGTTCGAGAATACTGTTATTATATTTTTCTTGAACATCTGAAGAGGATTGTTCATCAAGCGGTATCATCTTTCCCCACTATCGTGATAACGTAGACGATTGTCCATATCATCCATAACGTAGACGATTTGTTCCATATACTGCAATCCAATAATTAATATTGCTTTCCAAAAATTTGGTAGTGTTATAACTTCATGAATCAAATTTTTTTAATCTTGAAAAAGTTTCTCTTTATATTTTTTGTGTGACTCCGGAATGAGCACGGATAATCGAGAGTGCACTGTAGTTCCGAAATTAAAAGTAATACTATATTTTATTATTCTTTTGTNCAAAAGAATTTTAAAAAAAAATATGTTCTTTGTCATTTTAATATTATGAAATAGAATACTCGGGGCACACTATCAGTTTTGTAACACAGGAGTTCAGTTGTTAACACATGAGCCTTTCTGTTGTCAGTGTTTTCCACTGAGTGGAGTGGAACGGAGTGTTCCAACGGAAAGGCTCCTGTATGTTTGTGGGCAGTGTGTCCCATGAAAAAGTGCTGTCTTACAGACACACATATTTTCTATTTTATTTCTTTTACCTGCTTTAATGTTTGTTAGAATATCTAAATTAAAATAAAGCAAATATTTGGTTTCAGCTGCTTTAGGCGCTTTTCCATTTTGATTTAATGTTTTAATTTCTAATTTACTTCTTTCTCTCTTTTCTGTTTTTGCAAATTGGATTCATTTTCTGATTAGATAAAATAGAATACTTATTAATGGGTGTATTTGCTTAAATTTTTCGCTAAAAGAGTTGAAAATTTAATTTTTAAAAATAAAAAAAGGTTATAGGTAACAATACTGTTTCTAATGTTTTGAAATGAAACTAATTGAATTTTCAAATAGTTTTATTTTATGTTTGAAGGGTTGTTATTATGATTTTTCAAATAAATAATAATAATTATTACTTAGTTTTTAATTTTAACAGAAGTGCATATCGTTAAAAAGTGACAATCGTTAAGAATTGATCTAAAAGGATAAAACAAGAAGTTGCTGTACTTACTTTAGTCCAACGATTGAACTCGATAATGAAACCTATAATCTTCACTTTCACTGATCAGTTACGATCAGTTAATGTTTTCGGAAGCAAAGTTAACATGCTAATTAATTGAGGCATACGTTTTTTGGTCTCCAATAAGACATAAAAGTAACTTTTCTTCAGATTGAACAAACCTTTTTTTTTTTTTTGGCCGATGTTTTTGAAATTCCGGTCACTAAAAAGAGAAATGACAACTTTTAATTGTCCTTATGTCTTCTGTATTGTACCTTTTCTAACACAAATAAATTGAAAAATAATATTTGTCAGCCACCTAAAGTAAATATCGTTTTCAGGCTTTTGAAGTCTTAAGACTGGTTTCAGGTACCAATTTTCGAATTTCGTAAATTATCAACTGCTCGCAGTATTTAGTATATTTGAGATTAGAACCTCGAATCATAATGCGTGTATCTTTCTGCGAACCAATGATGTTTTTTTTTTAAATTTTTCATTTTCATTCATTTATATATTCCCTTTCCATGTTATTTTTATGTATTTATTTTATTTTCATGTTATTATTTATTTTTAGCTTGTTACATTTACTATGATATTAAATCATGGAATCTTAGGAATGAATTTAAAAATATATAAATATTTAAATAATGACCGATTTTAGTCGAAGTTAGGAAGACATGCATACAACTCTTCATGGCAAAATTTCGGCATTTATCTCTTTCATTTCCTCCGCGAAGACTAATTTCTCCCAATACTTGATCCAGGAATTCCCTTGTCTTCTGGATTGGGTTCAAAATTACAAAACTACTGTGGTGAACATTGCTTCTTTTCAACGATGGTTACAATATAGCTGACAGGTTATTATCAATCCCATTTAGATTGTTTGCTTATTACCGATTGTTTTATTATTATTATAATGTAAATATTATTAAAATGATTTCATAATCACCAATACATAATTAAAAATTATTAGTTTTAATGATTCATTGGCTTAGTGAGTATCATGGTTGTAGAAATTTGGACCTTCTGTTGGAAAAAAAATCAATTGGAAAAAAAAATTCTTAAGGTATTTGTAGGAAATTTTAGAAATAATTGATATTAATTTCTGTCACTAGAAATAATTATTAATTTATTTCAAAAATTTACTCCAAATAACATTCCAACTAAATTGCTGTTAGAGCTTAGCTCCATCTTATGCTCTCATGCTTTGAGAATTGCCTTAATGTAGAATAAAAAGAATGTTTATCTTCTACCATTTTCCAATGATATCCTAATGCTTGTGTATGTGCGAGGTTTCTCATAAAAGTTGTCAAGACAATTCAACAGTATATTGTTTTTCCGTTTCGGAAGAGTTTCTTTTTACGACTTCCTACTTCACGACGATCTTCTCTCATTTTAACTTTGCCCCATCTTGGCACTTTGTCGGTATTCTTGGGCGAAAAGGCGTCGCCAAGCTTATTGGAAATCAATGCAACGTGACGGGACTCTACAAAGTCCATCTTCACCCCCCTTTAATCGAAACCCGAACAACGGTCCAGGCTTTTAAATGGCTCAACCAAGTTTTTACGAGAATTTTTCGGCTCATTTATTTATGTAACGATACTGAAAGAATAACTTGGATTCTGCTAACAAATCTTTTATTAAGCTCGCATTGTTCTATGAAGTTCACAATTTATTATATACGTTGTTATAAATTTTTAAGTTAAGCTTTGAAGGGAGACAAATTTTCAGTGAATATTATATGAATCGATTTTTGTCACTAGCAATCAACTGCATTGTACCGTAATTTTACAAATACATACTGAATCTTTTTTTGAAAAAATACTACTAATCAAAGAAAGATAATAATATTATAGAATTTAAAAAGAATATATGTTTTCATGCAAAAAACCTTTTTAAAAGCACAATGGTAAATCAAGTTTCAGCTGTTATAAGTCAACTGTTAAAAAAAGCATTTTCTACAAAAAAAAGTATGGAAAAAAAGCATTACAATTTTCTTTTTGATACTGAAAAAAATTGCGTATCCTGTTGCAACCTTGTAAAAGTTTTCGAAATAACTATTTAAACAATGCTAAGGAAGAGTTTGGTGCAAAAATGCTTATATTTGGAAGAAGTTTGTCTTAGCACTACACTAGCGTGCAAAAGTCACGTCGGTCAAACTCAATATTATAGATCATTGTTCCCCAAAGTGCGTTCAGCGAACCCCCGGGGGTACGGGACGCGTTCTTAGGTGAAATAGCTTGCCACAAACAAGTATTTCAAAAAATTTTATTTAAAAATAAAGCTAGCCATGAAAATTTACGATTACGTATTTTTCTAATGACTATTTTTTGNTCTAAGAGCGCAGTGAACTAGCCCTTGTATTCTCTTTAGCCCTGGGTGTCAACAGCCAGTTGTGATTTTTAACTTTATACTCCATTCTAAATAAACATATTTTTTTAAAAATATATAAATTTTTTTATTACTGATACACAGCGTTACGAAAAATTTAGAAAGGGTACACAAAAGTCATAAGTGTGGGAACGACTGTTAGATAGACAAAGGTCGCACTTATATACTAGTGAATTATGTGGTAGCCTAACTTCGACACACTCTATGCTAATATCAAATACGTATAAAAACAACTTGTATAATAGAACTCTCAAGTTGATAAGATGGATTAAAAGACAGAGATAAAGGCTAACTGGTTCGAGAAATCTTCAGATAAGAGGAAATTGAAAGATGTATTGGTGATTTGTACCTATGGAACTATAACTGAAAAAAAAGATCAAAAGAATTTAGGAATGTGTTCTTACATAGTTCTTACATAGCATATGTGAGTCCCCGCATATGAGATATCAAAAATAAATTTTTTCTATGAATTCAGTAACTGCTCTCTATTTATTTTGTACTTAGAAAAATGCTGTGCATAAATTCGGACGTTATTTTTATGCGTTACATGTATATTCAGTAATAAATCATAAACTCTAGCATTTTCTTTCTGTTTTCATTTATCACTGCTTTTAAAATTTCTTTAAAATTTGTTGATTTTAAACACTATTTATATTGGTACTTGAATGTACAATTCATTGACATTCCGAGACAACTTTTATGAAACATTCTAAGTAACAAGTATTTTAAATATTTCATTTTTGAAGATAAATATTAAGAATTACTTAATGGAAGATACATTTTTAGATTATATCTCACACATATTCTACTATACCATTATTTGAATCATGCATATACGCAAATCTCTATGAAAGGAATACATTATATTTTCCTAAAACACGTGTGAATCATATATTGTGCATCAAATATCTAAGAAGAGGCACCATTTCTAAATTGGTTTCCAATTGATTGCCAACAAGAAGAACTCCGTGGACTTCTCTATATACTTTTCGGTTGTTGAGGCACGAAGAAAAACTAAGTAATAGAATGGAAAAGTGTTTCATCTTAGAAGAAATGTCTGTTTGACAAATGCTTTTTCCTCGACATTTTTCATTTCTGAGAGCATTTGTCTTTGACCGCAAGAGGTTAAGTACGTGACAAAATGAAAGCATTTTAGAGATTTCTCAAGCGTTTTTCATGAAATAAGCAAAACATTTCATGTCCTGTTGCGCAAAACATTTGCGAATGCAAAGTTGGGGATCTAACATTTTACAGTTTTTGTAAATATTTGGAGCTACTCTTTTGCAAACATAAGGAAGGAAATTTTATAAATGGAGATAGTGACTTTCTCTTTTATATATTTAAGAAAAAAAATAATAATTCCAGAAAAATTCCAGAGTACATGCTCTCTTAAATGAAAAATATATTTTTCAGTGATGTAAAATAATTTAAAATCTTTCAGCAAAAAAATTCATTACCTGTCTCAAGATTCTGATTTTTGGCTTAGATTCCTATTCTATTCTGCATAAACTTAATGAAGTCCCAAAGCATCATACTAAAGAACTAGTTACATAGTTTAGGTGATTCCTTGTACACTTTATATCCTTAGTAAGAGAAACAGAAAATATAATATCTAAAATTGTATCACAAAACTTTTTTTCGAATATTTTGAAATATGTGGCTTATTATATTACTCCAATCTCTTCAATGTAACGGGACTTGTGTGTTTACTTTTTATTTCAATACAATTCTATTTTCTTATGTGGTTTTAGAAAATACACGTGGCTTCAAAGCTCTTTTTTTTAAACTTTTCCTAGATTGTCTCTAAAAGCACTGTGCCGAAAGTTTATGCCTGTACGTTTATAAGTAAAATAAATAATCACAGAAGCACTTAAAACAGCAAAAAGAATTCATTCTGACCTTCATAAGAAAAGGTTCATGTTTGAAGTTTCATGCCTATTTTTAGGTTTTGAAAAATTGCAAATTTCGTGAACATAATTTGTAGAACAGAAATTGAGCAGTACCGTTTTCATTAAATTACATGGTACATTAGATTCGATATCTGAAGTATCTTAGCTGGGCTCTTACTGAATTACAGAGTTGTTATTGCGTCTAAAGCCATGTGCAGTGCGGAAAAAAAGAAGAGAAGTGAAAAAAACTGAATAACTTTTGTTTTGATCAAATTTTAACGTACTAAGTTACTTTACTAAAAGTTCCACAGAGAGTACAAATATGTAAATTAATTAGTGCTAACTATTAATTAAGCTAGAAAAATGATACAAGAACCTACTTTCTAAAAATAAACAAATAAATAGGAGGGGTGGTTTTGAGAGAAAACTCCAGAAGGTCAGAATAAGAGATTGCGAGAATCAGAAAAAATGCCAAACCACATCGCCGCTGAAAGTTTAATAATTTAAAAAATAAATAAATTATTTGTATGATTGACAAGACAGCAACGGTTCCATTGCATATGTTAAGTAAAAAAAACAATTTTGCATACCATGAATAAGGTCCGGCCGCTGAAGATAAATACCGCCTCGGCTTATCTAATCAAAGCCAAAACAAAAGTAGTATTTATTCAACCTTTTTAGAGTACATGAGAGATCCATTATATGCACAATATTGAAAAAGGACACTGCAGGAAGTAAGGTTTATTCCACCAACTTCACGATATCTCATAACAATTTAAAAATAGCTAAGATTCTTTAATTTTTTAACAAGGTTTAATTCCCTGCGAACTGTCTGCACTATTAGAATTTTCATTTAAAACTCGACAATCATTCAAAAACGAAAGTTTAATTTAAAGAAAATTTAAATTAAAGTGCAAATAAAAAATGAAACAACTCGATTAGCAATGTCAAAAAAAAATAATCAATCTATGCGGTAGAATAGATTTTGAAAAATATAAAAATGTAATTAAATAATTGGTAGAATAGTTCGGAGCAATTCACACGCCCAGGTAATTAAAAAAATTATTTTAAGATTAAGACGTTTTGGACGAAATGTATAAGATACTGAAGTATTTTAAGACGTTTTAAAAATTTGGCTACGTATGCGGTAACTCCTTGTAGTGACTTGAAGCATCAAAACACATTTTCAGATAACCATCGTTGATGTTCCAAAGTTTTATTCAATAAAGTATAAAGATACATTCCATAAAACTTATATTCTCATTTTTTAATGCTTAAATACTAAAATATGCATTTTATACATAAATAAATATTTTATTCCAGATTTATGCAAATTTATGTATGTAATTAAGTTTGAAGCAACTATTGATCAACAAGAAAATGAAATTTACAAAAAAATGCATAACCATATACTATGAGAAAAACATTTATATAAAAATTGATATTAGTTTAATATAATATTTTATTAAAATCCCTTTACTAAATTAAGAATGATATAGCACACAGCTTAAAAGGAAATTTCGTATTTTATAATTGAAAATAAAAAAATTACAAAAAAAAATTACTCATCGAAGACTATGGAAAAAATATGCATGAAGTTTTTTACTTCTCGAGTACTAGTCAAACTCCTCGTAAGTTAACCTCATTTAGATGTTGATCGCCCCATTTAAAGATTTCTTCATTGTCACCAAATTATTTTTTGAGAAATAAATTTTAAATTTTCTGAAGTTCTGTTAACTAAAAACAATGGAAACTTCAGATTTCTCAGTAGAAAAACTTGCAAATTTATATGATGTAAAAGGTTTAAGCTTCATATTTCAAAATTTATTTGTCCCTATTAGAATGAATAATGCAACATAACAAATAATCACGAAAAAAATTTTTCCCATGAATATTTCTTAGGATAAACCATTATCATGATTGGGTGTATCTTTTTTATTGTATTATTAGATTTGGAGGTATGGCCAAAAACGCAAAAAGTGAAATTGACATTAAGGGGTCTAAACTTCATCCGCTCTCCTGACTATTCTATTTGGATCCCAAATTCCAGATTGCGGCTTCTCCCTTCCCATGTGAAAAATCCAAATTTGTAAAAAGAGATAGTACGTTTTTGTGTCTTATTCATAACTTAATGAATAGTTAGCGCTGATTATTTAGCATATTCGAGGTCACCGCCTAAAACCATTAATAATGAAATTAGTACGCAAAAGTTCGATCATTAGAACAAAAATTATTCAGGGTTATACATCTTTCTTTGCTCCCTGTTTATGTTGATTATTAACAGTAATTTGTTTAAGAATTCAGGACAAGAAATTATTGTCGATGACCAGCTATCACCAAGAAAAACAAAATATAAAATTATCGTATGATGAACAAGCCAAATAATATTAATTTTTAGTTTTTGTTTTCAGTTAATATGAAATACGAAAAAAAAATTAAAATCGCTATATTTCTTTGTGTTAGTTAAAAAACTGAATTAAATATTAAAGGGAAAGTATAGTGCTCTAAAATTTGAATCATATATAAACTCTAGTGTATACTATGTGTATATAATATAGACGGTGGGATAGTATATTTGCGCATGAGAAAATTTTAACCAATTTTCATTTCGTTTTCAAGAGATTCCTCTTTTGCATTATAAAATGAAAACAAAATATTTACTATATCTGTGCAAAAGGGAAAAAAATATCATAGTCCTGAATGATTCTAGACGACTGCAGAGTTTAGCAAGCAAAAACTGCCTCTTATGGCAATCGCACGAAAGGTGACACAAACTTAGCTGTCTAAAGAATTATTCGACAAGATGGCAGGTGGTTCACATTACTGTCCTCATGGTAAAAAAATTCGAGGAAAAAAAAAGACAGGTTAAATATTTTTTTTTAATCATATTCAAATAAAATAGTAAAAAAACTGTAAATAAGATGGTAATCAAACTGTTACCAGTGATAAAAACTGTTAATTAACTGTTTTCGTCAAATACAGTTAAAAAACCAGAATTTTATTGCACCAATCAATCCCGCTTAAAAAAGCCATTTAGTTTCTGGGTACTGCATGCATATTATAGTAGAAGAACTAACCGAGAGCTAATCTGTCAGTCTCATGGTCTGGGTTTCAAAACTGGATTTCAAGTCACAGCGTTGACAACACAATATTTCCACCATTCTCTTCAACACACAAAGATTTTCCAGTAGCCAGCGCATCCCAATTTGTGTCCTGCACTCTCCAATGTCCATTACCTAGCAAAAAACGTAGTTCTGCCCAGTTAAATCTCGGTTTTAAAACTATGGTAATTGTAAATGTTTAACACACCGTATAGTTTTGTATGCATGGTATTATAAGCATACTAGTTGGGTACGCTTTCAAACTCGTAATGGTAAAATATTTTCTTTAACGTAAATTTTACGGTTAATTGGATGAACAGACTGTTCATATTTTATAGACTGTCGGTTTTTTTTTACCATAATTTAAGAATACAATTTCTAATAGTGCTCAATACTTGAATAGTTTTCAAAGAATTCTTTGCTACTTCTATTACGTATTGCGAATTGATTCTTGAAGATTTATGACTTAGTGCTTTGTTCATCAGGTGGCCCATAACTGATTAGAATTTAGTTTCTAAAATAAAAAAAACACACCTCTTAACATCGCAAGAGGTGGAGTAAAACCTCTGATAACTATGAATGATGCCAGAAAGCAATTTGTATATGTTTTGGTGTCACTTTCACGCCACGTATATAACATGCCTAAGCTAATATTTGTTTAACACTTAGTTAACTGGCAATTTTCCATAAAAACTGCCCAATGTCACTGGCTATTATTCTGTTATTGAATATACTAGCTTTCTTAATAAATTCTAAAAGAAAAATATTTTTTATACTAAATGAAATAAAATTAACATTGGAATATTCTATGTTGCTCTGAGTTCAATAAAGTGAAATAGATAATGCAAATGGTTTAACGAGTTTCTTGTTAAAAATATGTAAATGATGAAACATTTAAAAGCATGAAAATCTTGTATGTATTATTTGAATTTGTCTATTTTCGTATGACTTGCACTGCCATAAGAGAATAGTCTGTAATACATTATTACTCAATGTTGTTACATTCTCACTACAATAATGAAAGGATTCAGCAAAAAGAAAAACATTTATTTTTTTTAATTTCTGAAAATTATTTATTGTTGAACTTTCAACAATATTCATCAATTAAGAAATCATTTACTTTTGAATGACATTAATTTCTAAAGAGGATTAAATTGACTCCCCATGACGGTTTTATGTCCAAACTCCTGCTGTTTCAGACCTTTAAATAAGAATCTAGAAGCCTTTAAAATAAGTAAAAAAAGTAAATTTGTAAAATTAATTATAATGTCAATATATCTTGCTCAATTAAAATACTCATCCACTACATAAGAAATGGAAATTCGACAAAAATATGTATTTTATTCGAATAATTTAAGAATTTGAACAAACATATTTTCTAACACTATGTATCAGGTACAGTTTTAAATGCTTTATAAGTGAATAAGCGTATAGGTTTTTTAAGAGCTTAGGCGATTCTTGTGGGGAGAGTCACATCGACCATGTCAACCTTCATCTATAGAAAGGTACCCCATCATAGAATCGAGTTAACATGTCTTATATAGTAGTGAATTGGAATTATAATTTTGCAGTGGTAGATACACTACAGTACTCCCCCACCAGAATTATATCCGTGATAGAATTCGATGAACGGATACCGTTAGTTGATTCATTGCTGTTTCGTGAGAAGTCGGGAGAGCTGTATTAAGATCACTGTACATTTTGCTGATCGTGAGAGCTGTATTAAGTTCACGGTCGTGATTTGTCCTGAGTTGCCATTAGCAGTCGAGTGTATGCAGGCCGATGTTGTGTGTGATCGAGACTGAGTAGCAACTTCTCGAGGAGGTGGATAACGTCGCAATCACAAGTAGAAAGTCAACTGTTCATTATGGACAATACATCGAAGTATGCGTGTTCAGATCGAAGTAGGCATTACTGTCAAGGTAGGCGTGTTCATATCGAAGATGGAGTTTCCGTCAAGGTTGGATTGTTCATATCACGTCCGGGTCACCAATGTGGGGAGAGTCACATCAACCATGTCAACCTTCATCGATGGAAAGGTATCCCACCATAGAAACGAGTTAACATGTCCTAAATACTAGTGAATTGGAATTATATTTTAGTAGTGGTAGATACACTACATTCTCTTCATAACAATTTTCAAAATTATTGTTTTTCCCTTTACTCTTATTTATACGTCCTATAACTGTTTTTCATGATTTAAAAATAAATCGTTATGATATAAACATTAGCTTTAAAAATTTTCTCGCCACAATATTTAATATAAATTCAAAAATTAATAAAAATTTAAAAATTTTCTCGCAGTATAGTTAATTTAGATCTTCCATTCTTTGTTAAAAAATATTTTCTGTGATTTAATAAATTCATACGTTTCAATAATAAATGGTAGCAAAGAAATATTTTAAACTAAGAGAGTCTTTAAATAATTATTTCCGTTTTTAAACCTATTTTATTTTCATATTGTACCAGAAACTACTTTTATTGTAGTTGGAAAAGTCATTTTTTATGCTAAAAATTGACATACATAACATTTAACCTATTACATCAAAATCAACTATATGTGATGTTCAGAATGCTCATTAAAATATATTGAATATTTGAAAATAATTTATTTCTGAAACTACAGCCTACATAAAATCAACTGCACTATTAATTATTATCTCAGATATTAAATGAAACACTGAAATAATTCAAATGTTTCTCGAAATGTAACATTTCTACTTATTACCGTTACTCATTAAAAATTAAACATAACTTTTCAATATTCAATAAATAATTTTGAAAACTACCCATTTTGAAGTTTGAATCTCTACAAATGAATACTTCGGAAAGAGAAAATCATATATAAAGTGTGACAACTTTATAAATGAATGAGAAAACTAGTGAATAAATGTTATCAGATAAATTTTATCCATGATGGCAGTTACTTAATCTACGTATTTGAGCGAGAAGATTTTTAAATGATTGGTTTGTGATCGATTTTAGAATAAGAAGAACATTGAATATCATTTGCTAGCATCATTTAATGGTAAGATAATGAATGAATGAGTGCATATATGAATTAAAATTGAAAGTGGATGAATCTGCTGACAAATTTTATCAAATACTTTATTTTGTTCCTTAATGAATTTTCTTGCGAACTCATTTCAGAGGAAATATTTGCTTGGTTTGATGATTTGTGTTGAGGTAAAATAATGCTTTCCGGAGATATGACAGGGATGAAATTATTCTGCCAGAGAATATATCTGCCCTCTTAGATTATTCATTGATTTCATTTGACAAAATTGTAAGTAATAGGCAAGAATAAAAACTTTTAATTTCATCTTTTTATTCAACTTTAAATGTATGTTAATTACTAGGAATTATAAATATAGCTGGGATAAAATAATTCCATTACTTTTTGTTTGTTACTATAATAATAATATCTTTTATTTCCGTCTCTCAGTAAGATTATAACAATTGCATTTAGGATTAATATTTTTTGAATTACTTTGGAATTGAGTAAAAACCACACTTAAAATCCTAAATATTGAAATTTATTAAAACCTATACGCATTCCGCGTAGTTCACCTTCATCAAGAGCTTAAATTTCAAGGAGGGCAAAACAGAGATGATAGTACGAATAGTCAGAGCATGAGCCATTAAGTCAGGTAAAAATACAGTTAAAAGAGTGGAAATATTAAAAACTCACAGTTGAAAAGTTACCATCCCCTCTGCAGAGAATAAAAATTGTGATGGCATGTCTTCAGATCATCCTCAGGGATGTTTCCCAGACCATCGCCAATAGCCCATTGTGTAGCTCTAGTGTGACGTAAATGAACAACAACAACAACAGCACAGTTGAAAAGTTAAAACTAAAATAGTGATTGATTTGTTTTAGATGGCAAATAAAATCTCCCAGAAATTCAAGTCGATGCATGGAATTTATTTATGAATACTATTAGGTGATAAAATTTTTAAACCTATGACCTACTTTCTACATTTAGTCATGTTTAACGATGTATGAGCATTGGAGTTCTTAACACAGTTTTTATGCTCCTTCACATGAAATTCCACTACAACTTATGCTTGACCATTTTGCTCATTCACATGAAATGTTTCATTTGGACCAGTTGTTTAAATTATTTAAGGGATGCTTTTAACTCCATATTCCTTAGTATATAACCCTCAAGTAAACTACATGAAAAGATGCAAGACATAGAAAAGTGCAGCTTGGAGAGTAAATTTCAAGTAAACTACCAAACATCACAAACTCCTGCTCATCCAAGACAAAAAAAAGAAAAAAATACTACTGCAAAGCAAGTTAATTCCATCCAATGAAACAATACCAATAATTGATAAAACCAAATACTTTGGATTCATCCTTAATAGCAAATTCAACTGAAATGATCACATCAAAAGCATAACCAGAAAAGCACAAGCAGCATGCAGAAAACTCTGGGAAATACTACATCAATCAAATGTGGCGCTACAACTCAAAATATTATTTTGTTTATCCATGATCTGCCCCATCCTTACATATGGCTCGCCTGACATGACAAATATAACACAAACATAGCTAAGCAAATTAATAGTCGGCCAGAATAAAATACTAAGAAGGATATCGAAAGTCAGATGGTTCGTAAGAAACGACACAATCCACACCGACTTTAAAATAGATGCAATAAACAAGCATATAGCTAAATTAAATATCAAATTCAATGAAAGAGCCATCTATTGCTCTGCAGAAAATTTCAATGAAACATCACTAGACAAAAATATAACTGAAAACAAGAACATTTGTCCAATAGCTGCCGAATATTGCAGTGATGCATCATATTCCCGACATCAATAGCATATACATAACCTCCTTTTCACCATACCAGCCTAGCTCAAGTTATGCCTCATATTTATACATTATTGTCTTACCACCCTACTGTATATAGCTACATGGGCAAAACTCAATGATCATCTATCCACATAAATACCCCTTAACTTCATTTGCATTCCACCATCTATACGAAACTCTACAAAGTTCAAGTTAAAAATGAAAGGGAAAAGGACCGTGAACGGCTACAGGTGCATATTTAATACAGTTCAGTTCAGATATTCTTTATTAAAAGTAAATGTTGCTTAGAAGTTACATTTTATTAAAATTTTTGAAACTTGATTGTTTATTGTTAGAAAAAGACTGCACTATAACAGAATTGAATGGTTTGACTTTTCGAATATCAAATCTATGTCAGAAATATAGAATTCATTTATCGCTAAATACCGAAAATCACAGGTTTGATTTTTATTCTATATTTGTTTCATGTTCTAAAAAATAAGAATAAAAGAATATAAACTACTTTGCAGCAAAAGATTGTTTTATGCGGTACATAATTTAATGCTCCAAGTTTAAAGAAAAGTTTTTCTTTCTTTTTCGCATCAATTTGCATTCTTATTTTAATATTTGTTTTTTACAAAATTTTGTAGAGCGTGAAAATTATTTTAAAATTTTATTTATTCAATTCACAAGAATTTAGTTCAACCTAATTATGCTAATAAGAATAAACGAAAAACTAATAATTTTCCTGATATAAGTTCTAGTTTAAAATATGATGCTTGTTTATCCACCTGAGACGCCATTTTCAGTATATTGGGAAATATTTTAAAATTTCATCTCCTAAATAATGTGTATGATTTTTTTTTCTGCTTGCATGCTTTTATATAATTATTGTCTATGTAAAATGTAACTGATATGATCAAAGTTTTTAATTAAAATGGAAAAATTATTTTTGAAAAAATTAGACATGTGATTCAAGTAACCTTTCGGATAGTTTTATGGTAAGTGTGTTGTTATTTGAGTCAATTGAATTTTGTTTTTTATTATTTTAAAATAAACACAAAATGATAATTAAGTTAAAAAATTGAATTCTTATTAAATAAATGCTTTCGCATTTTTGAGTTTGCTTTTTTCTAATCTACATATTTCAAAGTTAAAATTGAGTTTTTTTACCATATTTCAAAACACTCGTGTTTGTGGTGGTTATAATAAAAAATTCAAAAAATAAATATTTTTGAATCTGAGTGTTTATGAAAGAGAGGTAAGTATCTGCTTATAATGAAGTTCAGACATCAAAAAACAATATAAAAAATTTATAATTCGGTTACAAAAGCTAAGACATCATGTCAAATGAGAAAGCGCTATGCTATCCATTCATTCCTTAAGTTTTTGCCAAATGTGTTTATATTTGGCCATCATTAAAATATTTCTCCTTTTAAATGAGTCAACTCTTTAATTATTCCCAATCATTTTTTTCTAAGAAGGATTTTTTCCTTATTATAAAAATTAATTAACGAAAGCAACAAAATTGTGAAATAAATAAAAATAAGTTAAAGATATCCAAACAAAAGAAAATTAAAGAAATTGCAAAAATCTTTAACTAGTCCATTAACTTTCCTTAGAATGATTTGAAAAGGAAATTAATCTGAATCAAAAAGGTTAAATGAATTTAATAGAAGAAAACTACATACGTATGGTTAGAGCAATGTTGTGCAATCGTAAATTGCAAGTTCTTCTCAGTTAACTATTAAAATAAAATTTTCAGGTTTTATCAACTTAAAAATTGTCATTTAGATAATATGTATAAAAAATAATACCATTAAAATCGGAGGTTCTTATCAGATTCACTCATAAAAAAGTCCAATTCGGAATGGAATTGAAAATCCCATTGCTGACGAATACTTCATATTCATTTTCTAAAATTCCCCTCATTAATATTAAAATGAATCTAAAAAAAGATCTTATAGTGAATAGCTCTTCTATAGTTGTCATTTTATAAGTAAAACTTCTCTTGTTTTTTGGATTCATAGATAATGATGCTCGTTGAATAGTGCCGAACAACTATCTGTTTTATTTTTTTCTTATATATTTTTACTGTGTGTTCAAAGCATAATTCTGCATCTTATTACACTCCTACACAAAACGCCTTTTTCGGATTTTTCTTGAAATTCATTGGTTATTTTAAAATATATGAAGTAGTTTTCCCTTAAAGGGCCAACCGGCCAGTGTAGGGGTTAGGGAACTGCCCTTGCATCAGAAAGGATCTGGGTTCGAATCCCGGGCAAGGCATAGATGTTCTTTCCTTCCCTGTACTATCAGTCCCTACTGTGGGAGCAACATTGGCCCACCTAATATGGTGCCCCTGAAAGAGTGGCCAACAAATCTGCCCTTCAAATGCATGTAAAGATTCCCAGGTGGGTCATTCTAAAAAAAGTAGGTATTGGAGAAAAAAAAGCTTTCCCTTAAAAGTTCTAAATACTATAAAACTGAACTAAATCAACTATAAAATATTTACCATTACTTAATATCAAGAAATAAGTTTTTGTGCTAGATAAAATTACTATTTGTAGAAGATGCTGGATGATTCGTTTACTAATAATAAGTTGAAGAGGATGTTGATTGGTGTAGTTGATGTATTTACATTTAGTTCAAGAAGTTGAATGATGTATATCCAATTGTCTATGGTTTATTCCGGATTTATGAAGGCAAGCAATTATTTAAAAAAAAATCATAAATTGCTTAATAAAGAATGAAATTATAATAAATGAAAATGCTTTATTTTTGAAATTTCGTTGAGCTCCAATGAAGAAAAAAAGGATTCAATTTTGTGTTCATGGCCCGGAGCGTGTGTCTGTAAGGCTAAGCCCAACAGTACACCTCCATTCACCAAAAAATCAAGCTCAGAAATCCATGTATTGTCCATTAAATTTAATGCCAAGGCTCTTTTTCTTAGCCTTACACTTTCAAATGTGTTTGCAGAAAAAAATCGTGAGTTTTAATGAATCCAAAACTTTAGCAACCATATAACAGTTTTCCAATTCTATTCTAATGTGTTATGTGTTCTATTCTAGTGTGTAATTCTATTCTAATGTGTTATTCTAATGTAATGTGTCAGAGCGAATCTCTAAAAATAGATTTCATTTTGCACTCAATTCAAGTTATAAAATGATTGCGGTATAAAAATATTACAGATTATATTAATGATTTCTATTAATTGAAAGAGTCTTAAAGGAGATGACAATAAGGTTTTTAAAATGGTAGGAAGTAATTTACCCATATTTCAGCATGACACTTCCCTATAATGGGTTTAAGAACCATTAAATAAAACTATTTTTTGCGCTTTAAACGTATACTGAATTTGAATAAAGAAAGTGTTGAAAATGGTCATCAAAAGAAATTCATACTTTTTGACGACCCTTTGCATAGCATCAGTAAGAATTTTACAGTAATACGCTATTTATTATTTTGAAAGATATGTTGATTTTTTATTCTAAACACGTTTTAAATAATTTCTATTCTTCAATAAACTGAATCAGCAGTACATTTTATTTCTGCTAGATAAACATTACTGGAGTAGAAACCCGTTACCTTAGGTTTACTACATCACACAAGTTCCTGCACGTAGTCCTTTCTTAAACTCACGTAATGGGGGAGTGTCTGAAAAATTGATTAAGCATACATCCTTTCTTTAAGTCCTAAGTCCAGTTAGAGCTTTGTCTAAAACATCTTTTAACAGATTCTTTGACCGAATTTCTTTCTCTGACAAGTATTCTGTATAGAAATTTAATAGAATTAAATATTGCGAATGATTGTAAGTCATAAATTAGGAGCGTAACTTTGATCTAAACTCGGACAACAGTTATGTTTGCATTTGATTCATGACAAAAATTGCAAAAGTGAATTTATATATTTGTCTAGTGGCGGGAGTTAGTGTAAATTTATGAAAAAAATAATCTCAAACATAGGAGTATCCTATGGTAATTTTTTTATGGCAAACCTATGGGAAATTTTCCTATGATACCCAATTGTAGAAGTTATAATTTAAGATTCCTGAATTGCTTCTGTAGTTCTGAGATTTAGCCCGAGATTCCAACACTGAGTAAAAGTTATTGATTTTTAGATTTGGCTGTTATCGAAAATTCAAAAAATTGTCAATGGCTGCACATTGTTGGAATCTTTGGCATAAATTTAACTTCGGCAGTGCCAAAATTATTTCTATGCTAGTCAAATCAGCTAATCTTAATAACATTAAGTATTGTTTTATTCATATCAATGCTGATTCCCTTGTTAATGAAATTATTTCCACATCACCTCTCCATAACGAGTGGGAATGCATTTTCCCTCGTTATGGAGATTTCGTTATGGACTCTGCTATTGTGATTTTTCGTGTTCTATTTCTCATGATTTTCTCTTTCGGCTACTGTGGTTTTTCTAGTTTAGTTTCTCACCTTTAGTTTTTTATTTTTCATTGGTAACTTTACGTTTGATACTTCCAATCACTTTTTTTTCTTCTCGTTTTCGTCCGGCAAGTCTTGAAAGAAGATGAAATGACCCAAAGAAGTTTTCGATTTTTCTTCTCCATGTAACGTAAGCGCTCATCACCACTCTTCCATTCGAATCATCACTGATTCGAATCAAGTGATTTTGATCAATGATTCAAATCAAGTAATTCTGATCAGTAACTCGAATCAAACGATTCAGATCTGAAATTCGATTCAAGTGATTCAAAATATTTTTTTTAATCAAGTAATAAAAACCATGCGATATGTATCAGTGATTCTAACCAAGTGATTTTGTTCACTATTCAAATTTTTTGTTTTATCCCTTCTCATCAATTTAAAGGTCTGGTATAACCCTGCGAATTTCTTAAAATAGCGAATATTATCGTCGGATACAATGTGACAAAAGCGAAGCCAAGTATTAGCTATGGGTGAGCGAATATTATGCATCTATGCATCACAGCAGTTAACACTTTAAGTATATGGGAATGTATGTAAAATGCCCTGACTTTAAAACTGACTTATTGGTTTAACTCGGCCGGGATAGCCTGATCGGTAAGGCGCTGGGCCCAAGTCTAAGAGGTCGTGGGTTCGATCCTCGCCGGTCGAGGACTCCCCGTGTAGTAAATGGTGACTGATGCACGTTAAATCTGTCGAGTCCTCCATGTTCCCATAACAAATCAATACCTCTGGGGGTACTGATCCAGGAGTTTCCTTGTCTTCTGGATTGGTTCAAAATTACAAGGCTACGGAGTTGAACATTAGTAGTCGTAAACCCATTACATTGGGTCGGCTGTTCAACGACGGTTATAAAATAAAATAAAATATAGGTTAAACTGATATTTGTCAAATCTTGTATTAATCAATTAAATAGAGCTTTAAATCTTTGGCTTACACTGCTAGAAATTTCTCAGAAAAAACGGCTATATAACGATCTATTAAAAAGTCATTTTACCATATTTAAACAAAACAGCCAAATAACCATAAATAAGTTAGTAAAAAAACTATTAACAGTGAGAAAAATCGTTCAACTATTTTTTACCTAAAGCGGTTAAATTGCAAGAATTTTATTGCAATTTTATTGCAAGAATTTTATTTACCAACAGAGCCCACCTAATGAAGCAGCTTAGTTCCTTGCAACAACGTACATATTATAGCCGAGAGAACTAATCTGTCAATCTCATAAACGACAGAATGGAGGTTCGAGTCCCAGCGTTAACACCTCCATTTCCTTTAACACACATGAAGAATCTCCAGTTTCCCGCACTCTCCAGTGTCCATTATCTGGAGAGAAACCTATCTCCTATGTCCAGTTAAATTTCTTAAAAAACTATTAACAGTGAAAATTCGTTTAACTATTTTTTTACTTAAAACGGTTAAATTGCAAGAATTTTATTGAACCAACAAAGTCCACCTAATGAAGCAACTTAGTTCCTTGCAACAACGTACATATTATAGCCGAGAGATCTAATCTGTCAATCTCATGAACGACAGAATGGAAGTTCGTGTCCCAGGGTTGACACCTCCATTTCCTTTAACACACATGAAGAATCTCCAGTTTCCCGCACTCTCCAGTGTCCATTATCTAGAGAGAAACCCATCTCCTATGTCCAGTTAAATTTCTTAAAAAAACTATTAACAGTGAGAAAAATCGTTTAACTATTTTTTTTACCTAAAACGGTTAAATTACAAGAATTCTATTGAACCAACAAAGCTCACTTAATGAAGCAACTTAGTTCCTTGCAACAACGTACATATTATAGCTGTCAATCTCATGAACGACAGAATGGGGGTTCGAGTCCCAGCGTTGACACCTCCATTTCCTTTAACACACATGAAGAATCTCCAGTTTCCTGCACTCTCCAGTGTCCATTATATAGAGAGAAACCCATCTCCCATGTCCAGTAAAATTTCTTTTCTTGTGGTTTTGGAAACATAGTAGCTATAGTGTTGTTTTGTATTCACGATTTTATAACCATACTAGTTGTAAACTGTTTTAAAACAGTAAAGGGGAAAAGTATTCTTTACCGTAAATTTTACGGTAAATCGGATGGACAGAATGCTGACGGTTATTTTATCATAATTTTAGAATACAAATTCTAACAGTTCATAATAAATTGTAATGTAATTCAAAGGTTTTATTGATTTGAGGACGAAACTTTTATTGCAACATGGAGAAAACTACAAAAAAAGTCAGGGAGAACTAACTCGACCTATTATTCAGAGAACAAATTAAAGGTTATTACGAAATTTTTATTATATTATCAGATTTATATGATGGTTGCAATTGGGTTTTTGATTTTACCGTAAATGTTTTGTCACTGTACATCTTGCAAAAGTTTCTGGCAAAAAAAAATTTGCTATTAGCTGAAATTATTAGTTTTTTTTCTTCTGAATGTGCTTTATGTTATTGTAGAATCTATCTTTATGGAAAATTTAGTTTTAGATTGAAAAGCGGGAGAAGTGTGCTTCAAACATTTAGAGCTATGGTAGATAATACTTGAAATACTTTTGAGAATGTTTCGATACGAATGAAAGATTACAGAGCTGTAAGGGTTGTGATGAACAACTGTTATTTGCATATTAAAATTTCTGTAAATGAAGTAAATTAAAGAACTATATGTTGATCTTCGATTAATTGCTTAAAGTTAAAAGTACAATGAGGAAAAATATAACCTTAGTGCTTCTGACTTTTTTTCTCCCTTCTAAGAGTACGTTTTTTTTTACAACTTTTTTTTAGTTAAGTCCACAATAAAATGAGCGATTAATATAAGCATATATCTGTATCACATAATGAGTATTACTAATAAATCTAGATTCGATTATGTATTAATAATTGAAAAATGGTGATTGTCAAGATTTTTTCAAAATATCAAATATATTTATTTTCTTGAATTAAGCAATTATTAATTTCTAAGAGCTTATTAGGATCTTCAAAAGTGACAAAACCATTTTATTTGAGTTAACAGAATAATAATTTACAAAACTGTAATCACATCCCCCCCTCTTAATATTTCAGCATGCAGAAATTCCAATACCTGTCAAGTAGGCAATGTTTATAAAAATTGTAATCTACTTATTATACATAATATTTTTAGTTACTCAGATGAAAAATATTTTCGTAAATATATTTAATGTATGAATAAATTTGAGAAATGCAACACTTAAAATTGTTTCCCACCGTTAAACTACAGGATTATGCGCGAAAGATTATGGGAATATAGGAAATATACTTATGGAAACATGGTTCAATGTTTAATTAAATGGATGTTTCGACCGATGTGAAAGATTTCGTGCGAAATTATACTGTTTCTGTGGAGCTCTCAAAGGCACTACTGTGTTAAACGTTGAACTAAACCATTGATTTTCTTTTAGACCAATATCTTTTTAAAACTGTTTTGCATTATAATTTGAAACTTGGTTCATATCATTTGACCCTAAAATTGGTGTGTACAAAAAGTTTAAGCATTGTTCAATCTTTCACCTAACATTTCGATTACAGTCAAATCTTTAACTTGGTTCGACGTCTCACTGAAAAAAGGGTATGAAGAAAAACATTAAATCTTTGCATCAAGTTTCCTGTTATATTGGCTGCAGCTAAATTGGCACCAATTGATTAAACTTTAAACCTTAATTATAACAGTGATATATATTAATTTCTTTTTCATATGTTTACGACTGTTTTATAGACGGAATTAAGGAAATTATTGCTTAAACAATGAAAATTAAATCGTCATTTTTACCTCTGAATTGAAATTTTCAATTTCAACAAAATATGACTTAATTAGTTTCCTTTTTTAAAGTACGTAGCTTATAATCAAGAGCTTTGTTACATTGTTTCCTCGAATATTTAAATTTTAATTTCAAATTACCATGCTAGCACTCATCAGCGTCAAAGAAGGAAAAAATAACGCATTTGTTAAAAATAAAAATACAATATCTGCTTCGCTGTGGTTCCAGACGTTCTGATTTCTTTTTAGATGAGTACTTTTCACTTGATAATTTCAGAAATGAAGAAAAGCTTTTATTTTTTATTTTTTGCAAAGTTTGGCGATAACGTAAGGCGTCGAATTACTGGGATAAATTGGATTGGCCAATAGGATTACTCAATTATGTTAGAAATGGAAGTGATCTACTTCGTTAACTTGTCATCTAAGCTTACAGCTTCACGTAGTTGACGTTAACATTTCGCAGAAAACATTAACAGCCTTAGTATCTCCAAAACTAAAAGTATTTGTTGACCTTTTGGGAGTATATTTTTTATAGATGATGCTTCCTTTCTTAAATATTTAATGTAAATCCAATATGTTGACCATTCGCTACGTATCTCTGGCATTATTTATGTAAGAACTCACAAAAACTGAAATACGATCCAAAAATATTGAAATGTTAGCAATACATCGGTTTTGAAATTGACCATTTGATAAAGAATTTTGAAGTTACGTGACATATAAAGCAAATATGGCAAATTTTATTTCTTACGATGGAAACTAAATGACTTTATAAATGTAATTTTGAATATTTTTCTGTTGAAGTAGGTGGAATTAAAAATAATTTTCAACGGAAAATCTCCCCTGAATGGTCATTTTATTACGACCATCCAGCATTTTTATGCAAATGACCTAGTGCACCACCTTACACGTTGTGCTAACAAACTTTTTGATCTTTTATTAATAATGTTCATGTCAATATCCACTTAAACATTCTTGTTTAACTTATAATTTTTCTAATTTATCCCACTGGTGATTAGTACATTTGACAGTATAATGCATCCTACCACATCGCTAATATTGTAAAAGGTAAGTTTGAAGAATATAATGCGAATTTTATTTTGCTTGTCTCTTGATCTTCAATAATTTAGTCCCATGTAACCAAATAGATGTTTTGATCCTGCTATAAACGACATATCACTATCTGGTATTGTCCATGTTAAGAAAGGTCAGATTTATATTACAAAAATAGATGTAATACGAGATTTTAGAGGATTTGCTTAGATGAATTTGTCTATACTTTTAAGTGAAATTGACATTAAGAGATAGCAACACAGCAGAAGACTGGAAAAAAGAAGGATTTTTTAAAGATTTTTGCAAAGATTTCGATAAACTTAACTTAATGCATTTTTTATCATAATGAACATAATTTAATCTTCATTTTGTCACACAATCTTCAGGTCAAAGAAAAACAAATGCAAAATTAGCATTTATATTAAACAATGTTGATAACTTATTTTTTAAATTATTTATAATTAGCTGTACTCATAAAAGGAAGAGCAAAGAATCCAAATTTGATTTTGTTTTGATTTTTTTTAAAAATTACATTAATGTAGTTTTTTAAGTAATAATTTTTTTTTACATATTCGCAGTGTTTTGATGGAAAAAAAAACATAAAATGACTTATAATAAGTTATAATTTTACATATTACTCAAAATCAAACTTAAAAATCTTTACGTGCGATGAAAACTCCACATGTTGTAAGCTCTGTGTCAGAATTCGAAGTAAATCAACTAAAAATTGTACGAGTTAGAAATACAGCAAATAAGGGAAGCATAGTTTCGAGTAAGTAGTGTTTAAAAGTTAGTTATCACTAATCCATTAATATGTAAAATTTTGTACTAACTGTAATGCATCAATAACAGGACAGTAAAAAACCA
Source organism: Parasteatoda tepidariorum (assembly GCF_043381705.1). NCBI lineage: Eukaryota > Metazoa > Arthropoda > Arachnida > Araneae > Theridiidae > Parasteatoda > Parasteatoda tepidariorum. The sequence continues at coordinate 11,852,915 of NC_092215.1, read as the reverse complement.
TTATTTTCACTAATTTTGAGAGCTAATCTAGATTTTTTTCTTGTCGATCAATCCTCATGTGACTCTTCTCATGTTTTTTGAGAAGCAACACTCGACAAATTATGATGCAATTTTACATTTTTACAAAAATCAATTCAATATCTGGTAAGGATGAATAATCGAAAAATACAATATGATTTTCCAGTTTTTGAAAGTTTTGTTGTGTTGCTTGCCCTTAATTACTGCCCTTGATCTCTTCTGCAAATTTTCAGGAATTTTTCACGCATGTGTTATGAACGTCAAATAGCGTTAGCAAAAAAGCGTAACTCTAAGAAACATCACTCTATTGAGTTGGTAATCATAATGAGATAACTATGTTCGCTCAGAATATAATTTAAACATATTTTTTGTAACCTTCCTCTAACAATTTTAATTCAACCTGGGGCTTGTTCAAATACATTAGTATCATTGCGTTATCCATGTTAAAAGTAACTTTATGTCTGATGAAATATTTATTTACTTCATTTAAAATAACATTTTTATTCTAGTGAATTTCGTAATGCTCTGTATTCCTCAGCGAAATTTGAATGCATTTCAAATCATCTGTGGTGTACAGGGATAAATAAAATTCTAGATTCGATAAAATCACGGAAGTTTAAAAAATACGGTGCAAAAACGTGGGAGAAATATTGTGCCTGATTTCGTTGAGAAAAAAAAATATTACGACTTTTTTAACAGTAGCCGAAAACCGCAATCATTTTATTTCTTGCTCATGGCTCATCGGGGACTTGTTCTGATATATATATATATATA
>NC_092215.1:11846537-11852040 GCF_043381705.1 Parasteatoda tepidariorum | reverse complement strand
TATATATAATATTATGAATTGCGCATTTTAAGTTAAATAGCTGCAACTTTTCGAATTCTTATCCGAAATGCAGAAAATTCCACAACGTCAGTGTTTTGGAGCTTTCCGGAAATGAGGTTTCATTATGTGATTAAATATTTTGTCCAAGGACGGCAAGTTTTTAAACGGTGGGAAAAAAACCACCCAGGAAGAAAAAATTTCTTCATACACGATTGAAAGAAATGGACGAAACTCCTTTTTCGAAAGAAAGATCAAATATTAAAGCAATTTTTTTTTAAATAGTTTATCACAGCAATCTACATCAATTATTAACATTAATTTCCAAGTTATTTAATGTATCATTGATAAATTAGTGAAAATTTAAAAACCACAACTTCGAAACAAAAACAAATTAAAGAAATTTCTTAAGAAAATTTAAAATATGCAATACTTTACTTAATGCAATACTTTACTTAAATGAGCATAATGAACACACATTTTATAATTATGCCAAGGCTTAAAATAGTATAATTAAATTCTATTAATAATTTTAATCTAACAAATCACACTCTACAATATCCACAACTAAAAATCAGATATTGAATCGCAAGTATCATTCTAGTTTTCACAGTCAAACACTATCACTTAGTATGAATACTAAACCTATTTTGAAATAATAAATATGTAGCGTGAAAAGATTAAAACTATGTGCAAAACTAAAATAAATAAAAGGAATATAATTATTAAGATTACGTTAGCTTCCTCATACTATATTGAATTCTATTTCAACTATTATAATACTCATTGTTGTTGTTGTTGTCATTGGTAAATTGAGCAGAGAGGGTAAAATTGTTCCTGCTTCCCAGTTGCTCCATCTATGGCCTAGAATTCGAATTCTGCCTCATCCACATGCCGCACCCGTTCCTAGAGTGCACCCAATCCTACTTCCATTAATTTATTCCCAGATCAAAATTTTGGCTTAAACCAGAGAACGAATAATTTCCAATCCAGTACGATCAGGCGTATAATTGGTTATGATAACACAGATAACGTTGTGACATTATATATTTAACGTGTACCAGTCACAGTTTACTACACGCAGTCTTTGGTTTGTCTCAAAATTTATTCTTATCTTACTCTTCTCTAATCACATTTGCTAATTACATTAAGAAAGAAATATATATGTAAATTTACTTAGTTTTTCTATCAATGGTTAGAAAATCTTTCCGAATAGAAGAGAACACGCGGTTATATACTCAAACTGTGTTGTAATGCAGTTAGTAATAAGTCATCGAGGCATAGTTATAGATTATCGCATTAGTCATGTGATAAGGTGGGTACGCGAAAAAAAATGAAGAGTTTTGTATGTCACTAATAATAATATTTCTAACCATATTTGAGGCATTTATTTATACTCTTTTTGTGCCAGATATCAGGAGTCGCAAGAAGTATAATCAGAAAAAGCTTCTCACATACACCCTTTTGCTCTGTTGGGAGCACTATGTTATGAATAGTGTTACCTCCCAAGAGGTTCATGCAGGTAGAAAAGCATTGTTGAGCTTGGTTTAAGATTGTAAGAGCAGAAATATTTATGAATGTTACTGTAAATGACCGAAATAGGTAGTTATTGACTACCACCGAAGAATGTTGACAATAGCATAGTCACTTTGGTAAATGCCCGACGGCCCATTTGCCCGATATACATCTGCCCGTATACTCTACACTGACGTTTTTTTAAGGTTCAGTGCCACTGCCGGGTAAACATTTGCCCGGTATGCCCTACATCAATGGGTTTTTGAGATCAAGTGCCACTGCCCTGTATGCACTGATGCTTCACCTAATCTATCCTCAGCAGATATTATAATATCAAATAAATATAATAATATCAGGAAATAAATTAATATAAAATCGGATATAACAAATATTTCGGACATTTACCAGAGCGATTATGTGACTGTTGACATTCACCGGTGAGAGTCGGTATTTTACGGTGACATATATATATATATACATATATATATACAGGGTGGTCCTAAAATATATGTCAATAATGTAAAGGTAGGTAAAGGGGACCGAAATAAGCATATTTCGTATAGGATTGTGTGTGCCGTAATGCCGCCTTGAGCCGGTAGGGAATCGAATTTTCTTTTGTCTTTACTTGTCTTTTCAGTTTCCTTTGATTCATACTGCTTTACTAGCTAGTGCTTTAATGTGTCATTGCCCCCACACACATTCCCATCCGAAATATGCTTATTTATGTCCCCTCTACCTACCTTTACATTTTTGACAGATATTTTAGGACCACCCTGTATATGTATACGGGGTCTGGATATAATATTAAAAACACTTCTATACTAATAAATTTTTTTTTTNCAGGGTGGTCCTAAAATATATGTCAATAATGTAAAGGTAGGTAGAGGGGACCGAAATAAGCATATTTCGTATAGGATTGTGTGTGCCGTAATGCCGTCTTGAGCCGGTAGGGAATCGAAATTTCTTTTGTCTTTACTTGTCTTTTCAGTTTCCTTTCATTCATACTGCTTTACTTGCTAGTGCTTTAATGTGTCATTGCCCCACACACATTCCCATCCGAAATATGCTTATTTATGTCCCCTCTACCTACCTTTACATTTTTGACAGATATTTTAGGACCACCCTGTATATATGTATACGGGGTCTGGATATAATATTAAAAACACTTCTATACAAATACATTTTTTTTTTCATATATCTTAAGAAATACCTTAAAGAAACATTGTATAACTTAAATAATTAATGTGATCATGTGATTTCTTATAGTTATCAACGAAGTTTAAAGCTTTAATGTCAATTAATTACAAACAAAAAAAATGGTGCTCTTAAACACCCTTTGCCTGAAAATGAAGCAATAAATTTGCTACTTGTAAAAATTATTGTAGTTATTATATGTAATAATTGCACAAAATTTCGAAAGCCTGGCTTAAATATTCATAGATATATGGGCATTATAAGAAACTATTTTTTTTCCTGTGTCCCACATTTTTTTTCTTTTTTTTTGCTATAACTTTTAATAATTTCTACTAAATAAAACAAAATTTTAGAGCAATATTAAATTGATTCAAAAAATTTTCTTTAAAGTTTAAAAAAATTTCGTTGAAAACTGGGCAAAATATAAGCAATTGTAATAGTACCTTTTTCTGAGCATGCGTGGAAAAAATGTAACCATATTTTTCATAGATTTGTTCAGAATGGTATATTACACGTAAAAAAAAAGACCGATTCAAATATTTCAAAAATTTAAAAAGTTTCAAGCAATTTTCTAAGTAATTTTTGTACTTTTTGTAAGAAACTCAAGATGATAATTGAATGAAATGAAAAAAAAATTTTTCTTCTTAATTTTGTATTTTTATAATTGAATGATATTTTATTAAAATAAGAACAGATAACAAAAAAAATTTAAAAAGGCATGTGAAATAGAGGAGGGATGGCCCTCCTATCATTAAGCATTAATAAATATAAGATGTTTGTAAATTTATAAGCTGTAAAATATTTCGTCAAGATCCGTGATTTTTCTAGTAATTATTGCCAAAGATCTTTCTTTCAAGGCTTCTCTCTCTTTCTCTCTCTCTTTGCAATGTAATTCAAAATGTGATATTAGTAAGTTTCAACGGTCGAGTTTTCATGTAAATGTAAAAGCAGGAAAAGCTGATCTGCTCTAAAAAACTGCTATTAGTAAGTTTCAACGGTCGAGTTTTCATGTAAATGTAAAAGCAGGAAAAGCTGATCTGCTCTGAAAAACTGCTATTAGTAAGTTTCAACGGTCGAGTTTTCATGTAAATGTAAAAGCAGGAAAAGCTGATCTGCTCTAATACGACATATTTCAGTTCCCATACCAAAGTTGCGGGAAAAAAATATTTACAATTAAAATATTTCAGATACTAATTAAATGAAATATCAGATTTTTGTTAAAAAATATAGTATGCTATAGGTTTATTTTTAAATGGCAGTTATGCCACATTGTCATTATTTCAAAAACTACTAAGTGGTTGTTACTATTATTTTATAACTTCCGCGGTAATTGTATAAGCTAGATATCATAAATAGATACTTAACCATTTTAAGTATATTAACCATTTTGTCTTTCCATAACAAGAAAGTTCTCTTGGGTGTCTGTCGAAAATCACGCATATTATTTTTTATATATTTTTCAAAATTAAAGTAATGAATTATGAAAAGCAGTTATATATTTTGTTACTGTTTATGAGATATTTGCCATCAAAGTACTTAAAAATATTTTGAGGTATTTAACACTACATTTTTACCACAACTTAATAATAATTTATTTCGGAATATTTTAGCGTCCCGCTGAACAAAAGAACAGAATGAATAATATATATTTTTGTCGCTAAGAAATTTTTAATACATTTTAAGGATTTAGATGTACCAAAATGCATAGGGAAGTAGATAAGTCCTTTTTGCAGACAATCGAAAGCTTCTTTGACCCCAAAACTACTTTTTAAAAATTTTTACGCAAATTTTATGTTTCTATTTATAATTAAAAGCGTGTAAAAATCTCAATTAGTTGTTAACCTGTACAGAACTTATTTTTTAATAAAATAGATTCAAAAATTCGAAAAAGTTCACTTCAGGAACTAAATCATTAATTTTTCCTAATTAAAATAACTAATAAATTTTCATTTATTTAAACGGTATTTTGTAATGAATTTTTTTAATTTGTTACAAGTAGATATTTTTTTTTGTTAATCCTAACATGTATTATTGCTTAGAAACAATTTAAAATAGGAAATTGCGAAAAATACCACTTACCGATCTCATTATTTTTTACCCGGTAGAATTATTTAGAACTATTATTTTATTTAACTTTCGCATTTTTATACGAATTAATTATGCATTGTAAAAATTAAATTGATATTTTTTTTTTCAATTTTAAGGAACAAACAAAAATAAGACAAAAGCAAACTTTGTTAAACTAAAGAACTTTTAAATATTTCGTTCTATTGCTTTGCTACGACAAAGAATAAGAATCTTCTTTCTGTTTTTGTTACTTTGCCAAGGATTTTTATTTTTATGTATTGTCTTGACTTTGAGAGAAAACTGTTTCGAGCACTTTGTTTACGTCACCTTGAATCTTACTCTTGCGTTACATCAAAGACGTTTCTTCTTGCGTGATTGCTGTTTTTTTCCTCCTTAAAAAATCGAATTGTTTTCTTTCTCACAAATGTGGAACTAAGGATTTATTGCGAAGAAAATTTTTTAATTTTCGTGGTTGTTAAAAGAACAGCAAGAACAATTGCTTTTTACTTAATTACTTATTACATTGATGAACACGAACAATGAACACGCAACTTTTTCAATCGACAAATAGTAGGTTTACACTATTTCGCCTCGTTCTACGTTTCACCCTGATTCGAAAAAGCAAATCGCTTGTCTTTCAAAAAACAAGGCCTAAACGGAAGATAACTTTTACAACCATTGCTATGTGGTTAGTGGTCAGATATTTCATGCCAGAAAAAACTATATATAT
>NC_092215.1:11832614-11846449 GCF_043381705.1 Parasteatoda tepidariorum | reverse complement strand
TATATTGTTTTACTGTCAGTAATTGGAATGCTTTTCAACGGTCATTCACAGTAATTAAGTGTTAAAATTTTTTAGAGTGTAATAGAAACAATTAGAGTTATTATGTGCTGACTTACATCAAACATCAATAAGGGCTGTAGGTTTTCTTCAATGATTTTTAAAATTTCCTTGAATATTGCTCAGAATCTAAATTTAAAAATCGACAAAGCATGTAAATAAAATAATTGGTTTTGAAAAATAATAAGTTGTATAAAACTAATGAATAATTAAATTGCTTGAAAAAAATGAAGGAATTTCCAAAATGTCAACTGCGCTTATTGTTTACACATTTAATGAATAGAATGAAAAGAAAAAGATTATTTCTTTGTTCGGAATCAAAAATACGATAATTATTCTCGACAGACTCCTTCGTATTATTAGGAAATATTTTTTCTATACTTTTAATTTATTCCACGTTTTTATCTTGACGAGTTTTATATAGAAGTCATTTTTAACTAATGAACATATTAAAAGTTTTAATTTTCTTTTAAATGATTTGATGCGGATGGAACATTGAAGTTTTCTATTGAATCAATGAATTGTGCGTTTTTTTCAAAAATTATTTTACGCATTTGCTTTGAAGACACAACAAATTTGATTAAATATTCAGTAAATATTTTAAATAAAATTAGCGGCTGTTATATACGAGGGCTGTCTTTTAAGTAAAGGCCGTTTTGCTGTGCACACTAATTGGTGACGCGTGCGTCGCAACAAATGCTTGCATCGTGTCTTAGCATTCCTTGGGAGCAACTGCGCACAGTTACAGACGTGTAGGTAACTTGTACGGTCAGATCTGTGTCTTTAAAATTTTCATGTTTAACAAATCTCCCGCCGCGTACGAAATACTGTGTGTGATTAGTTTTTAGGCTGCAAAAACCCTGTCTGCTGCATACATTCACCGACATTTTTGTAAAGTTTATGAAGTTTCCTACTGTCATGCTGGCGGTAAATTTTGTTTCTCAATGGCAATAATACTCTCCACAGCTCATTCCCGAGGCTTATTGAATTCTTTTGGCTGGTAAATTTTGTTACCCCGCCCCTCAATACAGCCCTCACATTGCGATGAGTGATTTTAATCTTTCCCGATGTTTCAAACATCATTTCGGTGGTAACCTGTTCGGCAATGACAAACTCTTGAAAACAGTCGTGACTTCTTCGTTATCAGAGCATTCGGCAAGTTGCTATAATGAGGGTATTCTAAATCTAATAGCAAGGCATGATAAGTGTGCAAACTTGGCAACTATTTTTTTTAATTTATTATTTTTTTAATTTCCGTCCTTGAAAAGCGAACCCAATTTTGGGTTCAACTCGGTAGCCTTGTAATTTTTAACCAATCCAGAAGACAAGGAAACTCCCGGATCAGTACCCATAGAGGTATTGATTTCTTATTGGAACATGACTGACTTTTAGACTTGACAGATTCAACGTGCATCAATCACCATTTACTGCACGGAGAGTCTTCGACATGTGGGGATCGAACCCACGAACTTTTGGAAATGGGCTCAGTACCCTACCAACCAGGCTATTCCGGCCTTTGGCAACTATTTTGAAGAAGAAAAAGAGAAACATAAGTAGAATCAAAAAATTAAATTTGCTCCCTGAAAATTTTCTTTCGTTTAGGTCTTATTTTCAAACAGGCCTTACTTTAAAAAAACAGACATAGTGTATCTAAGAAATATAAGAGCATTTTCTTTTAAAACCTTCAATTATGCTGTTTGTCTTTTCCAGAGAATAAATTTTTTATTTATTTTAATAGCTTTTAATTTATTTTTTTAACTAATTATTTTTCATAAAGTGAGCTGTCGGACATCTTCTATTTAAACAAAGCGTATGTCATTCATTTGAATGAATAAAATGGCAAGTATCATTTTACTAAAATTTAAAATTTAAAACTTTGTAAAAAAAACAAGCGCTCTAAAGTTAGTTTTTTGCTGTGTTTCATACTTCAACATGTTACTGAGTTTGATACCCGATTACAATTTCAGTGATAAGAATACTGAAACGGCAAATATTTGAAGATGGTCTTACGTTTCTTCACTTTTCGTTTTAAGCATACCAAAGAGGAAAAGCAACTGCTTTAAGGGGAAAAAAATATTCTATTTGAATCATTTATGTGTAAACATGATTTTGTTCGTAAACTCATAGCGCTTGGACTTTTAATCCAGTGGAGAGAAAAAATAAAGAGACTTTTTGTTTATCTATTTCATGTTTTATGTAAAAGACAGTCAAACTTAGAATACATTAATATATTAAGGTTGTCGTAAGCATAGAATGGCGTGCTAGTTGGAGTGGAAAAAAATACCCCTCTAACGAAACATCTGGTGAAAAGTTTGTTTTTTAACCGACTCTTTTTCGATCATGTTTTTACTTTAAAGAGTATTTATAATTCGAAAAGTTTATGCTGTCATTAAGATTTCTCAATGTGTAATTTAAGTTTCTTTTGACTTTTAGAATGATTTAAGAATTGTTTATGGAGCAGAAAAGGAATAAGTTAAATGAAGCAAATATGCATAATCAAATACGAGACACACTTGAAGAATAATTTGGAAGAAAAGTTTTCTTTTAGAAAGAACAATTCCTGTATAAATTTATGCAATACTTCTGACATTTAAATGCAAACATTTTAAATAGTGATAAATCTATAGTTTAAAGAAATATAAATTTATCATATATAAAAATTTATTATATTTCATTTATTTATTAATTTTTAATTAAAAGTTTATTAATCAAATTATATTTAATTAATTTACTCTTTATATCTTGATTGAATTTATATTTTCTGATTGATTTGTTTGACAAAGTCTTTCCTCTAATCCAATCTGATACCACGTATGTCCGATTGTAATATAGTTTGTATTTTTTTATACTAATTTGTTAAATCTTTGGTTTTAAAATTACACTACTACTCGTGTAACTATTCTACTACATTTTATAAGCATTGAGTATCGCTAGTAAGCTAAGAACTATATTTATCAGTGAAATTGCACAGCTTGAATTAATTGAAATTAACAAATTAGAACATAATGTAACAATGTTATGTTTGATAAAGCAACTATAATGATTAAAGTTATAACATTGTGTAATTTATGAATTTAATTTTTATCAATTACGCAATGTAGTAATTCAACTAAAGTGATTCTAACTAAATTACTTATTCTTGTGTTGATGTCTATTTCACAACCAATCAACGGTATCACGAATCAATGAATATGATTTGATTTCAAGAATAAGTTGTTGTAGTCTAAAAACTAAATTCTTCAGTGAAATTACACAGCTTGAATTAATTGAAATTAACGTATTAGAACATAATGTAACAATGTTATGTTTGATAAAAAAAACTATAGTGATTAAAGTTATAGCATTTTATAATTTATGAATTTAATTTTTATTAATTATGCAATGTAGTAATTCAACTAAAGTGATTCTAACTAAATTATTTTTATTCTTGTGTTGATGTCTATTTCACAACCATTCAACGGTATCACGAATCAATGAATATAATTTGATTTCAAGAATAAGTTGCTTTAGTTCTTACAGAAATAAATAAGTTGCATTATTTCATTTTTTAAATAGCTATTTACTTTAATTAAGTTTCCAGGGAAACGCTGGTTCGGATCTTAATATAAAAATGGTTCGCTGCAAGAATCCAAATAATTTATCACAACATCAAAACATAAGCATGTATTTATATTCTGTTTTCTAACTAAATTTTTATATCATACGCTTTACTGTTTGTTCTAAATGAATTTTTATTTTAAAATTTTGCATTTTATAGGGAATCGAAAATAATTCTTTTTTTAGCATTATTTAATACATTAACATTATTTCCACAAGAGAGATGATACTAAGTTACATTTATTTGTGAAACACATAATTCAGGAATTAAATGAAACTGCTACATACAATAGTACTTGGCCATCATTAATGTCAGTAGACTGCGGCCCATTAAGCCTAAGGGTCGAATGAAATAAAATCCAGAATTGTTGAGTATAAGTATGTGTTGCCATTTTGGTATTTGTTTCTTCGTAGTCTGCTTCGTAATTAACTTTGGTAGAGAAATTCGTTCATTTCTTCTATCATTACATAATGTAGTATTGGATGCTGAAAGGGGAAAAAAATCTTGAGAAACAACAGATTTCCTCCGTTAACGTTAATGTCTCAATTTTTAGTTTTAGCATTGGATACAAAAAAAATGGGAATATTCTTCGAAGAAATTCTCTGATGAAAATGAGATTTTTCCTAAGTCTTATATTACATCGGAGAATGAAAATCATTATGCGAAAGAGTAATGTATTTCATTTCGCGCAAATACGGCTTAAGTCACTTTTTTGTAGATTTTTAAATATATTTAAATTTTTAACTATTGCTGATAACTGTTTTAGGACAAATTTCTTTTTATGCTTTTTTTATAATTATTAATTAATTTACATTTCTTCTACGCTATATTTTTTATTACGAAAAATATTTTTTTCAAATATATTTTTTTAATTAAATAAAAAATATTTATGGAATGCCAGTTGTGAATAGCATGGAAAAAAAGGGACCTACTGTTTTCTTTTTATCATTTAAATTATGCTAATTATTTGATACTAAATTTAGCTTTTTATAATTTGAGTTCACTGTTCTGCCTATAAAGTGTTAATAATATATCAGTAATGAAATAATTGAAAATTGTTTAATTTCAATCCGAATTTTCAACTTTGTTTAAGTTTAAATTTTGTTCACAGATTTCAACCAAAGTATTTTTCTGAGTTTAAATAGATATATAGCATGCTTTTCAGCATAAAGTAATGTTCGTCCGATTAAGAGTTCATATTTTTTTTAAAATTTATATGAGTAAAAAAATTAAATTATCCATTCTATTTGTTTTCTATGCATTCAAATAGCACATTTCTTACGAGCAGTGAGAATAGTAGGCTGATAAAGGGTTTATTACATAATCTGTATTTCTAAAAAGAAGAACAAAATTACACTATTTTTATTCTATTCTATATCACATTTTCCTGCTTTGAGTCTGAAGATGTCCAACTTAGAAATACAAATGAAAATTTTTGCACCTGATATTTATTCTTTATACTAAAGCTTTAGTTTTAAATATTAGTTTCAAAAATTTAAATGAATTTTATTGAAATAATTGCTTTAATTTGTTTCGAGTAGTCATTAGTTTCTCATATATTTTATTATGATAATGTAAAAAGAAGTAAAGACATTTGTATGCATTATGATGGTTTTTTTTATTATGAATGTTTCATTTTCAAATAGATCTGGAGTAATAATCCTGGGTTACTATTATCCACATAACCCCACATACTGAAAAAAAAAACTTTTTTTCAGTATAAATTTTCAAAATATATGAGATTTAATACACATATATGTGCTGCCTTTAAATCTAGTTTTTTTTTCCAAATATTTCTTAATTTATTTTTAACAGATATAAATTATATAATAAAAATCACTTAGCATGTTTTTCTCTAAAATAAGCAGATAATTGACGCTACTATTAATATTAATTAACGCATACTTTATTAGATCAAATTTAAAAGAAAATCCTCCAGCATAAAATATTAAATAATGGTCAATTAACTTTTAATTATATAAATTATTGTTAAAGAAATGTATATTTATCTTGAAAATAAGTTTTGAAATTTAAAAAAAATATTAGTATCAATAAAATGAAAAATAAATTTTATTTAAAAATTTTCAAATAATATCGAAACTAGCAATTGAATAGTGCAGTTAATAAAAGCTGCTAAAATTTATATTTCATGAATGTAACCAAACACAATATACTAAGTACAACGTAAACACTAGAAAAAGAAAATCCTTCAGCATAAAATATTAAATAATGGTCAATTAACTTTTAATTATATAAATTATTGTTAAAGAAATGTATATTTATCTTAAAAATAAGTTTTGAAATTTAAAAAAAAATATTAGAATCAATAAAACGAAAAATAAACTATATTTAAACATTTTCAAATAGTATCGAAACTAGCAATTGAATAGTGCAGTTAATAAAAGCTGCTAAAATTTATATTTCATGAATGTAACCAAACACAATGTACAAAGTTCAACGTAAACACTACAAAGATATTACATTAGTTTATTGTGTGCATTTTACTAAAATTTTTAATTATGATTTTGTGAACGCAGCTTGTTTTAAAATATACTTTCGTTTTTAGAAAATTTAGGAGAGAGGGAGAGATAATTTTAAAAAAATATTACAAAAAAATAATCAAATCTGCAGTGTCTGTCGTCTTGACTGTTTTGTTCTAATGTATAATGATTTTATTTTCTGATTACTGCGTGTGGTTACAGCAGAGAAGGAACCTTTCGAGAATATTGTAACGGGATTTCATTCACTAAAACAGTTTGATGAGATTTCCAGTTGTTTTTTTCTAATTTACAGGTTTACTACTTGCCGTGCTATTTGCTGAAAACTTTTTTTTTCTACTAAGGATTGCAACTCTGTAAAAATAAATTTATGCCATGTTACATAGATTTGTTTTATTTGTTTTTATTTTCGTACTTCTTTATATCCATTCCGTAGATACATATTTAAATGTGCGCAATCGCTAAATCAATATTTTATTAACTGTTCTAAATGAGTTGTAATGGTAAAAAGTAATCGAGGAATTGAATGACATTTCACTTAAATTGAAATATTCGCTGCAGATTATGTAGAGAAAACTGTCTACAAAACAAATTTTGATTGAATGTCATTCCATTCAGTAGTTTAATATTAATATTCCATTCTGGTTTTTATATTTGTGGCTGACCATACTGTACCATTAAACCTTAACTTTGCTTTGCTTTAATTACTTTTAATTTGCTCATCTTATATTTGCAGCAGACCATAACATGCTTTAAAACATAAAGTTAGCTTCGTTTTAAAGTCCCACATAATTTATTATTCCGCTATGTTCCTTAACTAGAAAAAGTTACTTGGCTGTACAAAAATGTGTTTTCTAAAACACAGTTTCAAAAATAGATGTTACTACTATACAACTTAAAAGATTTGCATTTATCCTAAATGAGAACAATAAAATCCGACAGTTATTTTTTTTTAAACAAATTTTTTTTGCATACAAATTACGACAGAATTCAAATAGTTAAGTAACGTCTACTGTTTAATTTAAGTATTAGTAAAAGTTATCCAGGCCTTTTTTTTCAGAAAATAAGAATGCATAATTTATTTTCAATCGTATTTATTTGCTTTAAACCATATTTCCTCTTAAAGGTTTTAGCACGATTGAAAGTTTTGTGTTTAAGAAAAAGGCTTATAAATGTTTATTTCGTCGTTAACTTTACCCTTCCTAAAAATGTAGCAAATGGCCATTACAAATTAGGTTTGAATCTATTGAAAACTGATTTAATTATCCTCTATAACATCAAGAACTTTTCTTCAGTGTACAAAGTTAATGGACTTTTTTCACATTTTTAGAAATCAGAATCGTAAAGTTTTTAAACAGTAACTTTCAATTGATTTCTCTCAACATTAGAATTTAAGCTCGATTTAATGTGTATTTTATGCTAATTTAGCTTTAAAATTATTTCTTCTTCAGCTTTGTATTTCTTTGCAGAACATGTAAGTTAAACCATAGAACTTAATTCTTTATTTCTAAATGAGAGTCATTATATTTAAAATATCTCATTTCGTTAGTTTCAGTGTAAAATAATGAATTTTTTTTAAATACTTTACTTGCATATAATTGAAAGTAATCTTCATTTTACACAACAGATTAATTTTAGTAAATATTAGACACTAAAAAGCATATTAGTTTTATTATTAGTATTTTCTTTTCACTTCTCAGTAACAATAATGTTTTAATGTGTTTTTCGTAGACTAATTTCCAAATATTTACGTAAATATATCAACTGCGGTTAATATGTTGTAAATAAAATATGATCTATTGAATTTTTATAGCGTATTATTATTTAATATAAACTATTAGGCTTAAGGGATTATTTCATTTTCATCTAAGCAATATGTTTTCAATACGAAATTTATTTTCATCGCAAAAATATGTTTAAATTACGAGGAAATATTTCTGGGATGATATTTGCATCAGGCTAAAATATGTTTACCTAATTGATTTACTTATATCTTAATTATATGCAATAGGAATTCAGACCATAAATTCACACGATGCAAAATCAGAACTATGAAAAAAAGAGTTACAACAGAGTACGTTCATGAAAGAGGCAGATTTGAGATATTTTTCTAATTAAGAATTAGACATTTCTGCATATTTTTTGCAACAGTTATTTATTCTTGCCATAATAGCTTTTGAAATAAAAAGCATAGAGTTTTAATGATGAGATACTTTCTCAAAATTGGTGTAGAATTTTTCTTTTAGTAAATATGCTGCGATTACCACGTATTGCAATAGAATGTTTTTACTCATTTTAATGACATCTACCATGTTCTAGAAGCTCCTAGAACATTCCCTGACATCATTTCCGTTTAGTTAACACATTGTATTCGAACGTTTGAAGTAAAAATGGTAGTTGCCATGTTCTTTTGCATTTTAGTCTGTTAATAAATGTTTTCCACTATCTAGTGAAAGTTCCATTCTTTATAAGCAACTTTGTTCCGTGGAGAGGTCGGGCAAATCATCAACCTCGAAAATCATTTTACGAGAAAGCCAGGCGATTGCAGGGATTAAAACTCGAAAAATTCATAACACCCGAGACAGAAATTAAGAGTGTAGGTGAACCGTTGTCTGTCTTTGCTCAATGTCTAACACCACAGCACATTATATATATCCTTCTGATCCGGGAATATAGTTAAATGAATGTAACAAGGTCGCGAAATATAATCACCAAGACGAGGAAATGTGTTTAGCTAATGTATGTTTCTTTCTTAAAGATATGACAAAACAATGGTTCGAAAATTACAAAAAAGCTTTGTTAACTAGTTGCGAAGTATTTAAAACCAATCGCAAAGATATATTTACTGATAGTTTGCAACTTGATGGCCACGTTGAAAAATAATTGAGAACTCAAGCTCAATCTCTCTATGTCGCAGAGTAAAAATAAATGTAGCAAAGGATGACAAAATTGCTCCTCATATGAAAGGTATTTCCGAAAATACTAATCAAGTAAAGGACATAACATCTACGCCTTTTACTGAATAGTGCCAACATATCTAAACATATCTAATCGATAGATAGCAGCAGCGGTGAAAATCCGTGGAGAAGATTTGATAGGCTACCAAATGCTACCGCTGTTGCATCCTTGGAAAACCATTAAAATTTACTATCTATAATACACTAAGCTGTTAAGTAACTCCATGCTTTCCTTCACTTGCTCCCATGTCTGAAACATAGATAAATTGCTCAGAAGAAATTATACGCATAGAAGTTATTATAACTGTAATTAAGGTGAACACTACTTTGGATAAAGAATTATTGCCCAATTTCCTTACTCTGTCGCAGTTTGCAGCCCAATGGAAAACAGCAGTTCAGACCTGAAGCAATTACTCCACTCATCCACAGCCAAACCTTCATGTGACTGACGTCTGTGGAAAAGGAGATAAAAGACCTGAATGCTTGCAAAATGGTCAAGTATAGCTATATAGATATCGTAGAGAAAGATAGATATTGTAGAGAAAGAGCTTAACCCTGTCGAGAGAAATAGATAGCTACAGCTATGTTAAAGAAGCGTTCTCCCTCCCTTAATAGGTCACCCTCGCCTTATAGACGTCAAAATATGTCTATGTCGATGTGCTGCATGAAATTCTAATTAAACCTATGTCAAGCGCTCTGCGCTGTCATTTCAATACTAATGTTATTTACATAATAATTCACTATCATGCCTAAATCGAAAACAAAAATCTATTTAAAATTCTTAAATCTTTATTTCTTATCACAAAAATGCTTCAGTTACATGGTCAGACGTCAAAGAAGTCAACAAAAAAATATCTTCTCATTATCGTGAGTGGACGACATCTTAGACTGTTTGAAAGGAGCAAACTAATTTCCCTCAATGAATCACATCACGGATTATTGGAAAATTGAGATTGATGAAGCTGATAGAGAAAAAAAAAACGTACATTACAATATCCAATGGATTATATGAATTTAAAGCGATGGATTTGCATCATTTGAACAAATGATGAACAGACCACTATGAAAATTGGAAAGTCTATCTTTGTTATCTCGAAAATATAGTCGTATTTTTATCCACTTCTGACGACCACTCATCTCATTTAAAAGCTTTATTTAAGTCTCTTCAATCTGCATTTCTGAAACTTAATCAAAAGAAATCCGGATCATTGCATCGTCGAGATTCTGTCAACAATAGCGGACTACCACCAGATAATGATAAAGTGAAAGCTACAACCCAATACCTTTCACCCATATCACTGCAAAAGAGAAAGTTATTATTAAATAAAGAATAAAGTACTGACAGCATGGCAGCGTCATAGCCAACATGGCAGCGTCAAGGAAGCATCACCATTAGTTCACCTTGAAACATAATTTTGCGCCTGTCAATATATTTCCAATTGATTAGTTTGGTTTTATTTATAATGTTTTGAATATTTTCCTCTTCGCCTCTTTATTTATTTCCAAATTTGTGATTTTTCCTTATCTAATATTCAAACCTGTGACGTTTGATTTTCATTTAAAAGATCGAGTTTCCTTTCAGTTGAAAATAATTACTTTTACTTCAATTTCCGCGATGACAGTAAAATTTTTTTTCATCTTACTTGGTTTAGTTTTCTGCTTATTAATCCTTCTTACGACAGTAGGGAGTATGTTTGTTTGTGGTACTTTGCCACCAATCACAGAAAATGCTTCTACACTGAAAGCATGGTAATGCCCCCTGATGACGCTGCCATGTTGTCAGTCATTTTTATTCTTTATTTCGTAATTACTTTCTCAGTTACAGTGTTTTTTGATACTAGTTAAATGGTTCCTGCTTTCCTATTATTAATATATATATATATATATATACACTATCTGAAAGAAAGTGACGGGGCAACTGTAAAGTTTGGTGGAAGAGGATTGATTTTATGAGCCTGTTTCTCCTGGTATGGGGTTGGCCAACTGGTGAAGGTTGATAGTATGATGAATGCCGATGGATACTGTGATATTCTCAACAATCATGTCCTTTCTACCTTGTGGGCAACGTACGGTATGAATGATTGCTTGTATCAAGACGACAACAAAAGATCCCATGTTGCAAGAAGGACTCTTGATTGGTTTGTAAGCAACAACGTTAAACGCATGGAGTGGCCGGCGTAGAGCCCTGATTTTAATACAATTGAACATCTCTGGGATGAATCGGACCGTCGGTTAATGGCCCCACTCCCCAAAAGCAAGCATGAACTATGGAACTTCCTGTTAGACATTTGGAAGGAAATTCCTCTTGGCACTATGGCTTATTTAGTGGAAAGCACGCCCCGAAGGGTTGCAGCTGTGATCGCAGCCAAATGAGGCCCTACCTCCTATTAATTTTAATAAATATGGGTTTATGTCGTTATTGTGTTGTGTCCCGTCACTTTCTTCCAAATAGTGTATATATATATATATATATNTAAAAATAAGGAAGATTCAGACAAGGAAGCAACATGAAAAGATTACTATAAGATTTTTGTGTAGTATATATATATATATATATGCAATTTCGAATGCATAGTAATGAAGTTTAGAATTTAAGGGACTCTCAATAAATTACAAACGGAAAATAATGTTTTTGAAAACCCTAAGACAAAAAATGTAGCAATAGACATGTGACAGTTAATTTGCAGATTAACTGTCACAAATCTATTGCTACATTTTTTGGTTATTATGTACATAACCATGGTTATTATATGTAATAATTATACACAATGTCGTAAGCTTATTATGAATAATTTTACAGATATGGACAATTTTATTTAAAATAAAAAAGTTTTTTTTTTCATTCATTTTTTTTCCTATAAATTTAAAAAAAATTCTATGAATTTGAGCAAAATTTTTAAAGCAATTTTTGAAATTAATTACAAAGATCTTGCTTTAAAATTTAGAAAAAAGTTTGTTAAAACTGCTCAATATGTGACTTATTAAAGAATTTCTTTATAACTGTACATGCGTGGCGAATATTAAAATGATTTTTCTTAACGCATTTGGCAACTGAGGAGAAAAAGTCGGATTTGAATATAATCATTTTCGTTTAAATCAATTTTTCTGTCTTAATAATTTTACACCAAGTCAAACTATGCTAACGCAATTTAAATGTTAATTGTAATTGTTATTTAACTGCATTTTTAATAAATTTATGGAATGCAAGTAAGTCATAAAATAAACAGTTTTAAATATTTTTCTCTAAACCCTTAGTCCAACTTAAATACGATTATGTTAGAAGCTAGCAAGTTCTAATAACAATGTTAGAGCATTCGTCGAGAATTTCCATTCTGTTTGATATACGTAGGTTGTCATTTTTGTAATATCCAGATCATGCCCATAAAAATAAACTAGTAAGTTCTCCCCCTGCAGGTTACATAAACATTCATATGAAGAGTCTTACAACAACAGCTGCCAGGCAAAAATATTTCTTTCAAGAGAGAACCTTTTCTCTATTAGTCTCACGTTTCAATGTTTACGTCAACTTCCGATCAATATTGGCAGTTTCACTATTTTCTAGGCTCATTTAAAATCTGACAAATTATGAGTGTTTTCTTTCGAATGAATACTTATTTTCTGCCATTTTAACTATAATTTTTGTTAAGAAAATGTCACTATCTGTAATATTTTAATGAAGTTATGAGAACGGAGTATATGGATACTCTAATTAAAAATCTTAAATAATAATATTGAAAAGAATTCTGTTTCAATAATTTTATTAATGATTTTTAAGCAGTATAAATAATTTTTAAATAACAATTTAAAAAAAAAATTTTTTGAAGAGAAAATTACTCAAGCTTACGATGGAAGGAATTAGTAATTTGGATTTAAAATTATCGAAGACTTAAAAAAAATTTCTGAGACAAATCAATCGCTATGTTTTACAAAAACAGCAACGAAGTTTAAACCGAAGAGAAATAAGAATTATAAGTATGTAATACATTACAAAATAATACTTTAAAATACTTAAACACCAACACTTGTTTTTGCTGTTGTGTGATATCGAGAAATTTCTTGGTGTAATCAAACATCTGGTATGATATTTTGGTTTTAATAACACTATTATCTGTTATTAATTACCCTGGAAAACGCAAACAGGGAATTAAGTGTTGAAAAAGGCTTGATTCTGAAATAACACAAAATGATGAGTTTTTTTAACCAATTTTCTGGATTTTTTTAAGACTAAAATCGATATCGTACTGTTTTACATATAGGAAAGTATACGCTAAGATGGGTAAACGTTTTGAATGAGACTTCAGCATCCATAAGAGGCACCATTAATAGAATTAAAAGTAACTGTTCCGAACTTTCTTTTCCGTAAAAATTAAAACCTTAGTGAGAGAATAATCTAAAGGACATTCTGAAAGCACTCAAAGGTTTGTATTTAGAACCGGGAAAATACAAGCAAATAATTTTTCCTAATAAAGTCTTAATGTTACGTAGCTGTCAAAGGAAGAAGATGCAGGCTAAACAGATTCTTTATACGTACGAGAGATGGATAAGTTAACATCTCTATTCTAACTCTTATTTTTGTTCGTTTTTCTCAAGAAATATTTTTTCATTCATTTTATAACTTTAGAAGTGTTTAGATTAAACTAAATTACGAACGAAAAAGAGTGTTTTTGAAACCCTATGCAATAATATATATATATATATAGCATTTGGCAACTGAGGAGAAAAAGT
>NC_092215.1:11803657-11832054 GCF_043381705.1 Parasteatoda tepidariorum | reverse complement strand
TATAATTTTTATTTCATTTTTTTGGGCCTAACGTTTTTTATTTTTACTT
Source organism: Parasteatoda tepidariorum (assembly GCF_043381705.1). Taxonomy (NCBI): domain Eukaryota; kingdom Metazoa; phylum Arthropoda; class Arachnida; order Araneae; family Theridiidae; genus Parasteatoda; species Parasteatoda tepidariorum. The sequence goes on along the minus strand of NC_092215.1, from coordinate 11,832,005 downwards.
TAACTGTAGATATATTTAATAAAATTAAACAAAATTTCTAAAGTAATTTTTAATTAATAAATAAAATAACATTTTAAAACTTAAAAAATTATTTATCCAAAGTTACATATTAGGGGAGCATTTAAATTTATCCTTTCATACTGAGCATACATGGGAAGCTCTTAAAACAAATTTCATAATTTTGTTCTGAATCATTTTCGGTAACATCTGAAAAAAATACGATTGAGATATCGTGAAAATTTAAAAATTTCCTTGCAATTTTACAAATAGTTTTCGCAAATTTCGAAAGAAATATTTATTAAAAATGACATTGGCATTATATAAGAATATCCCCGATTATAGTACGATGTATTTCACATACTTTCTTTTCTTATACAATCACATTTTGTTGTCCAAACCATCTATGTATGTTATTATAATTTGTTATTAAATTTTGTTATATGATACAAAATGTAATTGAAAAATCCCTTAACAGTTAGAGCTTTCTTAAAAAAAATTACAAAAGCTACTTTGAAAATAGCTAGAAATTTTTTAAATTTTTAAGGTATTCAAATAAGACTTTTTCATAAGTTATCAAATACAATTCATAACAAAATTATGAACAAAAATATTTTCCACTTATGTATGTTTCCCACGCAATCGGAAAATGAAAGGATTACTTCTCATATCTTGCGAGTTTTTTAATGAATTTTTAACTTTAAAATGATAGTTTTGTTACTAACTGAAATTTATTCTAAAAATTTGTTTCACTTTGAGGAATTTTTCTACAGTTATAGTAAAAAATCAAAATTCAAAAAATTAGTTTTTTTTGTTAAAATATCCATATCTCCATACATATTTAAGCTAGACTTATGAAATGTCTTGCAGCTATTGTATATTAGGACCAAATTGATTGATGTAATTTACAAGCTTATTGCTGTAGTGTTTGTCAGGGGGTGTTCAAGAACACCCTGTTTCCTTCGTAATTTATTTCCGGTCTTTCAAAACTCAAAATATTAAATCTTTATTGACATTCATGAGAGATTGCATGGTCTGAACACTTCTGAAGTTATCTATTTAAAGAATGAAACTAATTCACAAAATCAGAAAAAGGCAAAATAAGTAAGTAACATTTAAAATAATAAATCAAGATAGAAACGTGCTTAACGCAGTTAAATCCAAATTGGTTTTATTTCAATTTATAAAGTCAGAAAAAGAAATCGAGCAGAAAGCCGAAATTATAAAAATTAAGATATTTTGTGTTACAGGACAGCACTTCATCAGGGGACACATTGCCTGCTAACACACAGGAGCCTTTCTGTTGTCAGTGGTGAAACCAAAAACTGACGGTGACCCGAGGCCCCAAAATGCAAAATCAAATAAGAAAAAGAAATTAGAAAAATTTAAATGTAAATGCAAAGAAAAATAAATGACAAAAAATCGCTAAGCAAGTCTAAATAATGACTAAATGTACACAAAATAGGACATAATAAAGAAACACCCACAAATAAGAAAAATAAGTAAATATAAAGTTACAGTTAGAATAGCCACATCAAAATAAAATATAAATTGCCAAATCATGGCGAAAACTTTAGAGATAAATCAAGTGCTGCTCTCTTTTTTGAAAATCTTGAAAAAATGAAACAGAAAAACATTTAATGAGTTAACATCTTAAAAAGGTGCTGCCATCTATATGCTTATGAACATAAAATCCTAAATTTCATTGCATAGGCCTATTTATGCGGGCTTCAATATCGGCCGAATTATTTGAACNCCTTGCAATTTTACAAATAGTTTTCGCAAATTTCGAAAGAAATATTTATTAAAAATGACATTGGCATTATATCATTGCATAGGCCTATTTATGCGGGCTTCAATATCGGCCGAATTATTTGAACGTCTTTAAAATATATTGAATTAAAATATCATAATTACAGTAATTAAAAGGAAAATTATTATTCTCTAATGTTATATTGAAATTCCCAATAGCTGTTATAATACAATTCTCTGAGTATTCTCTTGAGAAATTTGAAAAAAATGAGTTAGTATAGAATTCTAATAATTATGGGGATATTTTACATTCAGTGAATGAAAAGGTCTTTATTTCGGGTTTCAATTTTATTATCTTCATTCTCAAATGTATTTATTGTTACATCCAGTTGATTTTATTTTAATTACAAATAATTTACAGCTATAAATCCTTATACAGCTAAATATGAAAATAGGAACGGTGATAATTTTTCTCTTGCCCACAAGTCTCTTGTTAACATTTTAATATTTGACTTTGCCATTGCTTCGTTTATATTAAATAATCTCTCAACTGCATCCTCATTGTGCTGTTTTGCGAATCTTTTCTGTTGTATTTTAAATGTCAGACAAATTTATTAACGTTTGTTATGCCCTATAAGTTATGAAATCATATTTTTATCGAAACAGATTAAAACACTCGATAGCATTTTCAAACAATAGGCACCGTGTATTGACACTAACATCAATATGCTATTAATTAAAACTCTGTCTCTTTTCTAATAGGTAGTGGAATTTATGTTGAGATCTATATTTTCTATGGCTCATAAATTCAGTGAGATGTGAACTAAGTTCATCAATTGCGACGATGACAAGGATAATAAAAAAAAAACATTAAAAGTTTGGTATGTAAAAGACTTATGAAATTCTCAAGACATGCTTCGAAAGATTATAACCACAATGAGGTCCAATATTTTTAGATTAATTCTACTTTTATAGAAATGATATAAATTGTTGATTTGGTGACTGATAGAAAACTGACTAATTATACAGAAATACTGAAAAATTAAAGCATGCATAAGAAAAATTTAGCGATTTTTTTCTAAAAATATACAATACACTATTATAATTTTTATTCCAAAATTGCGGTTAATGACCTGCGGTTAATCTACCTTTCCAATTAACCGTATAAATTTCCAATTAATCTACCTGTCGGGGGCATTTTAATCGTTACGATTTTGAAATAGTCTACAACTTTATAGTTAAAAACCCATGAATGCAAAATTATACGGTTTCTCTGATGGTCCCAGAATTCGGCAGTCCGTAATTGTATGCAAAGGCCCTACTCCTAGGGCAGTTTTTGTCTTTACCGAATATTCGGTTTTTAAATACTTTTTGAATCCGTGTTCAGCAATGAGTTGATTAATAAAGAAGTTACATTCTCGGCGTTTTAGGTCTATATTTTTAAGGAATTGGAGTAGTGAGCTTTTCTTTTGTTGATAACCCTCGTTTGTTCCATCTTCTTTGCCCTTGTTCTAAAGCTATAATTTTTATTTCATTTTTTATTTATTTTTGTGATGTCAAGGTATCTTAAGATACCGTGACATGTTCAAGTCGTCTCACTTCCTTTAATAAATAGTCCGCTCCTTCGTTTCCCCTTGCTCCAATATGTGCTCTGGTCCAATGTAGGAGCAAGTTTCGGTTATGAATCTTTTCAATGCCTTTTATAATTAAAATGGTCTTTGGCGCATTTCTGGTAAATAAAAACCATAATTCTGGCGGGAAAATATGATATTTAAAGCATTCTTTCGATAGTTTTTCCGTTCATTTGGTGTCCCACAGTGGACTGATCGTAAAAACACAGTTCCCTAGTAGAACACCAATGTCAAGCTTCACTGATTGTGGTCAATAAGCAGGTGATTGACCACTTTGCGTAAGGACCAGCCTGCGTAGGGACAGATGGTTATCGTTATCGGTCCTTGTTAAACTGTTCGACCGTAAATTGCACGCATTCCCCCGCAGGTCACAGGGCTACCAAAGCAGGCAGAGAATCAAAATTTTTATCGCATGTTTTTGGATCGTCCTTAGGGTTGTTTCTCAGACGGTCGTCAATTGCCCATTGCGGAGCACTAGTACAACGTAAATAAAATTTCTACCTACCAATCGTTCATTAGCTAAAGGTTTACCGAAAATTCTGTTTTTGAAAACTTCAGTTCTTATTACTTCTTATTTAGTAAGGAATATGAAACTCAGAAGCAAATTTAACCAAATAAATGTTTCTTATGCCATGTTCTAGGGTATCATGATTAAATTACCAAAATTTACCACAATTCTTTTATCGCATATTATAAGACCATACTTTATTGTTAATTTTACCAAATTCCGTACCAACCGGATTCGGTAAAAGTAACCAAGATTTTTTGCGTACTTGTGCCAGAATCAAGGGAAATTGTACCATATTTTGGTAGTTCTGGTTATGCATTTTTTTCTCAGTAAAGAAGTAGAGTATAGAAGCTTCTATTTTATCACCTGATTCCAATTTTGTACTTAAAATGAGTCAGTTTTGTATTACCTGAAGCATACATAAAGGATGGATTGAAATCCTTTCGGTGACTTTTAGGACAATTTAGGTATTTTTAATTTACTTTGTAGGTTTATTTGTCTTTACCTTAAATCAAAGTTTATTGGGTTATAAGCTCTCCCTCACCTCCTTGTTTCCAATTTTACTAGGCAAGTGATTTAGAACAAAATATGGAAAATCCCTATGTAGAAAATTGCGTCCCATTATTTGATGGGTCACTTACAAAATCAAATAAAACTTACCTTCCTCCCCTTAAATTATATTTGCAGTTGAAGCAATCCGGTTGGTTGGTTCTAATGTCACTTGCCACGCGGGCCAGCCTGCTTGGTGAAACCGAGCAAGTTTAAGGCAGAGTGTGCGTTTTCTGCTTTTATTCAGTGGCGCCATCTATGGCCAAGAATTCAACTTCTGCCACACCATACGTCGCACCCGTTTATAGGGCGGACCCATTCATACATCCATTTGAAACAATCTAAACGCTTTTTTTAAAGTGTAATTTTTTATAAATGCATGTTTTATGCTTTATTTAATTTAAAACATGTATTTTTTGCATAAAGCCAAGAATTTATCAATAAGGAAACATATCAGCATGCCTTTTCTCTTTGAAACTGCATCTTCTGAGCATTGTTGACATTATGCTTAGTACAGAAGAATAAAATTATGAAGTTACTGAATTTAACTATTTTATAATAATTTGCCCAATTGTATTCTTTCACTAAAGTTTAAATGCTCATTTTTTCTAAAGTTTTCTAAGTTCAAATGCCCATTTTTTTTCCTATTTCACTCCTAGAATACGATACTCCCATTCAACAATTCAATGCTCAACATAAAAACAATCTAGCATTTCCCATCTCTAATGATAGGAGAAGCAACCTGATAAAATAATTAAGCCACATTCCACGGTTTATTTGCTAAAACGCAACTCAACCACAACTTAATTCCAATGGCCATTACCTAATTAAAAACCTAGATGTAGTAACCAGTTAAATTCTTTTTACGGTTAGAAACCTTGCTAGTTCTAAATTGCTATATAACTGTACAGTTTTGCTTTCATGGTTTTGTAATTATACTAGCTGTAAACGGTTTAAAAAAAGGTAAGAAATGTTCTTTGCTGCAAACTTTACGCTGTGTATGAAAAATTATGAAGTACTAATTGCAATTTTTTTGCTCAATCTAATTTTGCAGAAATTTCGATTAAAATGTATTAAAATAAAAAGAAATAAATAAAAAGATTCTTATTAAAATAAGGGGACCAAGTGACGGAGTTGTTAGCGTGTCTGACTGCGAAGACATTGGCCGCGGGTTCGAATCCTGCTCAGGGCATGGATGTTTCTTTCTCTCTCTGTGTTCTATGTNGTTCTATGTCCTTTCTCCTTTGTGTGAATGTGACCCGCCCTATAAACAGGTTTGTGGTTGTGTGACGTAGGTGACGCTGCTCCATCGCCGTGGCTTCGCCACAGGGGCCCACTGGGTAACGAGAAGAGAGTAGTAGTTCTGGCCTTTCTGTGGCTAATGGGATAGAACCCCAAGTGCCCGCCATTAAAAAAAATCTAAAAATAATAATCTTGTTAAAAAAAACGGCAGTTGGTTTAGGTCAAATACAAAATTTAAAATACTTTGCAAAAATTTAAAATGTTTAATATTGGTTAATAATCGTTACTTTCAATGAAGAAATAAAAATTAATTAAATTTAAAAAAAATATGAACAGGATATAACTATTGCAAATTCATATACCGATTGCTGTCGGCTAACGAAAACGAAACTAAATGTAGTAACAAGCAAATATTTTCGTTTATCTGTTTCTCGATAATTGAATCAGCTGTCAAAAAATATAACTATTTCACCTTAATAAAAAAATAGTCTGTGAGTCAAATTAAAATTATTCTCGAAAAATTGTTCTTGAAAATTATTTAAATAAGTAAATTAAAAAATAGAATTTGTTTTCTTCCTGATGTAGAGCATAAAACAAATTGTACCTTATCTTTTCAAAACATTTAGCTTACGTTCATATGATAACTTGGGTAAAAATATAAAAAAATAATATTAATAATTTGTTCTACAACAACAATTTATAAAAACTATTTTATAAACTTACTAATTGAATCAAAATATTAATATATTACATGGTTAATTTAATAAGTCACTGAGGACAAATCAAGTCTCGCATTTTTTTTTCATAAAAATCTAACGTATATTATTTAAATTAATTATTTTCGTAAAATGATATTTTTATTCAGTAGTGAAGAGATGTCCACAAGAAAGATGATGGTGATAAATACCGGCACACAGGGTGTAATACCGCGAAATAAATTTCTTTAATATGACAAAAAATCTGATATTTCGTAATTATTACAATAATATTTACTATAAATTCACCGTAAATAAATAAATATTGCTGCAAAATTTACGTTATAAAATGTCGGTAAAAATAGAGATAGTGGTTGCTGCTCTTTGGGTGTAATATGATTCGGAATTTGTCGCAGTATAAACTTTAATAATCTCTTTTTTTATTTTAAAAATAACGGATGTATTTTTTAAGTATTAAACTATCTGTTTAATATATAGAAAAAAGCAACGTTTACATTAAAACAAATACTGTAAAAATTTGTATATAAGCATATAATTAAGCTGTGTGAACTGAAAAATGTAAAATTAATCGATTTAAATGTAATGCACAGCCAAGTATTGCGAAAAACATAATCCATAATATGTGATGATTCAAAAAGCTCGGTAGCTCAGAGTTTAAGAACATGATTCAAAGTGAACCGAAACAATTTCTTAATTCAGCTCTGAAATGGAGCTGGTTCGGTACTAATTCAAAACAAATAGATGTGAATGGTTTCATCAAATCTCTATTGAGTTCAGTTTCTTACATTAGTCAAAAAGCCGAATTTTTAAATGGTGTTACTTTCAAGAGATTGAATATAGGGCAAACTAACCAGTGAAGGAACACTTAAGCTTCGCTTGCCTTTTAAAAAATCATATTAATTTTGAAATTCGTAATTTTAGTTAAATGACAGTGTCAACATATTTGTTACTAATTGCAAATTATGTAAAAAGCTTAAATTGTTGAAAACATAAGTTTGAGTAAAATTATTTGTCAGGAATGACAGAAATTTCACAGAAAATGAGACAAATAATGAAGTCAGAAAGGATCACGATACTTATTAAAATATTATTTAAAAACTATTTCTCTAAAGAAATGAACGTTTCTCTAATGAGTTCGAATTTAGCTAATAATTTATTACANTTAGAAGTTGTTTTTCGTATTTTTAACATACTTTTGATGCGGAACATCACTAAAGGTACAAGGAAATTAAAGTTTATCTTTTATTTTCATTAACTTAGAAAAAAAACAGTAAAGGAACACTAGTTCCTTCACTGGTTTTTCATCGTTTGGTGATCCAGTGAATAAACATCCCCTTATCTCCGTACTTTATTATGCTATGATGCTTAAAAAAATAAAACGTAACTTCAATAACTATATTTTGAATTCTCTTTTTCACAGTGAGAAAAATAAAACTATTACATGCTATTAATTCCACTTCAAACATATAAATACAAACACTCTCCTTATAATTTTTTCTAAGAAACAAGGTGTTGCAGAGATAATAACAAATTCAGAAATTTCTCCAGAGAAGTCTATTTGACCATGTAATCCAAAACATTGCTAGATGTCTTCCTATTGTATAGCAGTAAGCTATTGTTACCAATCAATCTAAAGAAAAACTTTTAAATTCTTATTTTTAATCAATATATATGAAATGTTCCTTCACTGGTTGGTTTACCCTATAGATAGTTTCGTAAAAGGCACCAATGTATCATTTAGAATCCTTATTTATTAGAGAGGATAATAAATAAAAGTACATGTATGGAGTCCACAAATTAAAATTTAAGCGATGGAAAAGCATTATGGAAATCTCATAAATTACTCGCAAAACTATTTTTAAAAAATATATCTAAACACGTTTAACTGTAAGTTGATATGGTGTTTCAAATATTCTTATTCAACTCTTTTCTCGTGCAATCTAAATTATCTTGTTTGTCATTACATTCACTTTCTTGCTCTATAATTTATCAGATTTTAAAAGCAAATGAGATTTGGCCACCCTCAATGTGTTTAATTTTCGTTTTACATAAGCGTTCTAAAAATACATATTAAGAGCTGTCTTTGTGTACTGTGCACAACATAAGAGGCAGACTACCCTGAATAACTATTGATCTAATGATTGGGTCTTCACGTTCTAGGACACATTCTTAATTATTCGAGGGGGTGACATTCATTAACTCAGACGATATTTTAAGTTGCTAAATCAGATGCAAAAACTTACTTTCTGTGAATACCTTTATTTCGGAGGATATGCATTTCTGACTACCGGTATATAGGGAATAGCCACAATCTGGGAAATATGGTCCCAATAGTTTTGTCAATAGGGCTGTTCAAAGATTGGACCCCTAATTGTTAATTTTACTTTTTGCGTATTTCACAGTATCTCAAAAATTATTAATCGAAATGAAAACTTTTGCACACAATTATGAAAGTTGTTTATTCAAAATTAATTCCATTTAAATCAGAACTTTTAGTAAGTATTTATATTTTCTTATTATTTTATTTAATATTAGTAAAAAAAATTGAGTTGCTAGGCATAAAATTTTTTATGTCATTTTAAGTAATGCAATTTCAGATGGTAAAATTCAAAATTTGAGTGAAATCGGTCGAGCCGTTAATAACTTAGGCCGTTAATCCTTTGGATTATTTGACAGCTGAAACCAGAATAGCTCCTTAAAATCTAACTTTCAAAATACGAATTTCTTGAAATTCGATTTTTTAGAAACTCTTTGACCGATTTCACTAAATTTTTTATTTTATCATGTGAAATTATATTAATCAAAATGATATTTAAAATTGTATACCTTACATTTCAAAACTTTTTTGACTGATATTAAATTAAATGATCAAATAATGATAAATACTTATTGAAAAATATTTTTCGCAAGGAATTATCTTTGGATAAATGAAATTTATAACTGAGTACAAACATTTTTTTCAATTTGCTTACAAAGTTTTTTGAGATTTGGTGGAATTCAAAAAACGTAAAATTATCGTTAAGCGGTCCAAACTTTGAACCACTTTCTTAACTAATATATTAGGATCATATATTCCAGATTGCGGCAAACCCCTATATTTTGAAATGAATTTTATTATTCAGAAATATAAATCAGCTGAAAAAAAAGTATGTTTCTTCAGTGAAAGTGTGTTTTTATGTCGGATTTCATAATTTAATAAGTCGTCCGAGCTAATTACTTAGCATATTGAGGTCAAACCTTTACATTTGAGTCCTAGAACTTGGAAAACCGATCATTAGATCAAAATTTGAAGGAGTTATTAAAAAAAAAGGAGTTAGTTTAATTAAAGGAGTTAGTTTTTTGTTTTGCGCACTGTTACATCCTGCATATGATTGAATTATTTTAATAGAATTTTTTACACACACACACACATAGGTAAAATGAGGTGTTTATTTTCGTCATAAAGTATTTATTTTTGAAATTAATTTATACTAATTGGACTTGTTTATTTCATTTAAAGTACTTGGTATTTTTAGGTACTAAAGTATTTAATATCAGGATACTAACCCATCTCCAGAGTCTCTACCTTTAACGTATTCCTCGTTTTAGACGCTCTTAGTACTATGAATATTATCTTAATAAATATAAATATAACAGAAAAATAAAGTATTTTAGTATATTGAAATGGCTAATTATTGACAGCACAAAATAATTGCAGAGAAAAGAGTTAGAAAAGTTATTTAGTTAGAAAAAATATTTAATTGGAATAAAGTCATTGTAGCTGCTAATCCATGTGATAGAGCATTAACTTTTCATTCCAAAGTTTCCAGTTCACTTTAAAAACTTTCCAACAGATGGTGCTGCTGGTCCTTAAAAATTCTTTATTTCCATTGCGTATTGATGTTTGCGAATTCCATCCTCCAGTTAAGACACGTTATTGTGGCCAATGGTGGAAGTTTTTAAAATATCGTCATGTGAGTTTCAGTCGCAGAAAAATTTTAAGACACGCGATGCAATTTAAAAATGTTTTTCGTGATTTATTGTTTCTTACTTGCAATCTTATTATTGAAAACCCTTAGAAAGAGTAAACAAGATAATAGGGAGAAATATTTATACCTTGCATCAGATTTCATTTAAAGAAACGTTAAGCTAACTTTAATAAATTTTCAAAAACCTTAAACCTACCTATTTCATTCTTTTTTAATAAATGTATTATACCTGTATATTGCGATTTTTCAAATAAGAATTATTAAAAACAAGATTTATTATATTGTTTTTTGTTTAATAAGATGCAGAAAAACAGTTTAAGTTTTAGCAGTAAAAAATCCAATTATATACAAGCAAAATTTAGAGCTTTAGTATCTAGGTTTATTTAAATATTTGAGCGAGTTTTTTAAATCTCTTAAAAATGTCTAACATAAAATCATAATGCTAATATGTGAATTTTGTTTTCTTTTTTGCATCCCCTTTAATGCTTTTATGTTATGCACAAACTTAATTAAAGCATGTTTTAAGTAAGGTAGTAATCTGAAGGTCCCGATTTTTTGCATTAATTAACTTCAATAATGAAGCTCGTTTTGTGCATAATTAGGTAATCTAAAGTGGAAACTAAACATTTTTTCGAAACTCTTTAGAGGAAAAAAAAGCTTCCGGATGATATTTAGATTTTATTTTTCATATTTTGACTTTACCGCAACATTTTTGTACTCCTTGATCTTAAATAACACAAAATAAAGAAATCAAGACTTTAAAAGAATTAAAATTAATATTCAAAATTTTTCACTTTTTATGATGAAAAGTAAGGTTAGAAAGATAATACTTAAATAAAGCATGCGCAAAAAGGATTATAATATTTTAGAATTTCGAAGTTATTGAGCTGTAATGTCAATTATTTAAGTTTTACACGCATTAGATTTACATAAATGTAGGTCTGTCTGCAAATTTCATGAAATTCGGTAACTCATCTAAGCCTATATTTACTTTCGTAACGGGCATATACATGTTTGACAAATACCGGTATTGCGTGATGAAATACGTGTGTAATTGAAGCGATATTATGGAATAAATTAATATGACATTGACATCGAATGTCTGAATTCAAACATCAGATATTTGGAATTCGCGCAATATACTGAAAATTCGAATAGAATTAAATGACAATTAATAATACAAGCACTGAAATGTATTTTTATTAGATTGTGTGACATTTGAAAACTGGATCTGAAATTTAATCAAAAGAACAAAACGAAATCGCTAACCGAAAGTATTCGAAGTTTTAATCATCTGTTATGAAAATACACTTTTTGCAATGAATCATAGAATAGGTGTGATGTAGTTTTGTGTACTTGTTGAATGATATATAGCAGAAAAAAATTCATATTAATGCATGCGTAAAAAATTTCAAATATATTTCTTAAACTGAATTTAAAATTATTTTCTCTACTTAATGTAACTAAAATTAATTTTTTAGCAAAAGTAAGATCGCACTTATAGAAATTTAGTTTAACTTTATAAGTTTAAGTTATGTATACCTATTGAATGATATAAAGCAAAAAAAAATTAAAATTAATGCATGTGTAAAAAATTTCAAATATATTTCCCAAACTGAATTTAAAATTATTTTCGCTGCTTATTGTAACTAAATTTAATTTATTAGCAAAAATAAGATTGCACTTATAGAAGTTTAGTTTAATTTTTTTAAGTATAGCATTCACATAAAGAAATATTTAAATTGGAGATATTAATCAATAATTTTCATAATAAAACTAGGATAATGACTAATGAAATAAAACAGCCCTGAGGTTTTTATGATTTCACTAAAAAGCCCCTAAACGATAACATTTTAATAAAGATGTTAGTTTGATCGCTAAAATAAGTACGGTTACTGTCTTGCAAACATATGCTTAGCATAATCTCTATAATTTAAAAATTAAATTATTAAATTTATTATTTTCTCAATAAATAAAATTTACTAATATTTATGATAATCTTTATTTTTCCATAAATTTATTTGAGTTCTGAATAAATCTGTTCTTAGAGATTCTCTCTAAATCTGTATAACACATTTGCTTAGAATTCAAAGCCGTAACATGGATGTAAACCCTTTGACGCAGAATCTTCCGTAAACATATTTTTCATAAATTTTTGATTATTTTGTACTTATCAAGGTCGAAAAACGAGAATAATCTCATATTACGCATTTTATTACTTTATGATTATGGAATACGGGTTTAAACACCGGCGTATTTTTCTGCGTTAAAAGTAAAATCTTCCAAACAATAATTTTTCAAACTTGCAGTTATTTGCAGTTATTTAAACTGATTAAAATAGCTAATCCTCATAAAAATTTCTGTAATTTACAAAATACACTATTGATATATTTTTGAAATTAAATGAAGCAAATAATTCTAACTACTTGTTTTAGGGTTATATATTTTAGTACAAATATAATTCCGATTATCTGACAGGTTTTTGTAGTAACTCTTTAAATTTTGTAAGGCCCTGGAGTGCTTAGTTTAAAAGGAGCCTTGGCATTACAAATTATAACCAATACATGAATATCCTAGCTTTACTTCTTAAAGACTATCCTAATGTCTACATATGGCATTTAATTTTTTTTTTAGCCAATGAAGTGACACCCCTCGATCTGTTTTTAAATCTAAACTTATTAATTTGAAATTCATGTTTTGTGCATTAAAAATAAAGAATAATTTTCTTGTGATGAAGCTTCATACTATTAAGAATAAAATTATTTTTTTATTATTTATATAATACTGTTCATCATTAAAGCATTTAAAGATAGTGAANTTTAAAATACTTAGCGTTAGGAATGGGGGTATCAACCCTCAGTGTTACCGTTATTAATTTACAAAAATTTTCTTACTGTTTGAAGTGCATATCTTCGTCTGATGCTTACTATTTTCTTATTTAAATCTTATTTTCCTATTTATCTATCTAATATTCCGGAAATGAGAGCAATTAATGTTTTATATATTTGTGGTCTGTCAATTTTTTACAAAAAAATTTACAACAATTTACTGTCATCACACCTTCATAAACATAATGGAAATCTTGCCTCCTTATCACAAAACTGGAGTAATTTTTATCACAAATATATTTGCTTGCCTTAATCACAGTGAGAATGAAATATTTAAAATTAAATTTTTATTGTCATCTTTATCAAATTTCTCGATATTAGTTGCAATTAAAAAATAGTTAACAAAAAATGAACTGTAACAAGCTATAAATTTTTTTAATTATTATGTGATTGAGAGAAAACAATGAATGTGTGTCATTCAGAGAAAGTATACGTTCGTGTGCTTGATTTTTTGAGACATACTATATCGTCCGATAATAAAATAACATGTCAAATAAATTAACATACTTAACGCCAGGTGCATATGCTTTAATATATTAAATCAGATTAAGTGATAATCATTATAATCCAATCAAAAGCTATTGAAGTGTTAGAGCAATTTTTTTGCACGGTGCAAGTATGCTCCTGTGTTGAATTGTCATCCGAGCGTTATCTTTTCTTTTTATTTCTTTTGTCCCTCCAGTACCAGTTATGCTTCAAAATTATTAAAATACTTTCAAAAATTAATAAAAAACTAGAATTAAAATTATCATTATTTATTTTAATAAAAGATATAAAAAGGTTATACGATTTGGAAACAGTTAAGTATTTGTGACGTTTTCAAATAACAGTGCCTTTGAAGACTTCTGCCTGATTATTAATCAATTGATTAAATATGTTTCCATGTAGTATAAAGTGAGCTTTGTGCTTTCAAAGTTACATATTAACTTCCTATATAAATAAATATTTTTATTTTTTATCCTATACACGTACGTGAATGACCAAAATTGGCGGTTGTTGACTTCCACCGGCAAATGTTGACAATCACATACTCGTTTTGGTAAATGTCCAAAATATTTACTAGATCTAATTAAATGCCACTTCCCGTTATACATTTGCCCAGTATGTTCTATATCAATGTCTTTTTGCTTTTTTAAAGGTCAAGTAGCACTGCCCAGTATGCATTGAACCGGTACTCCAAACACTGATTTTTGTCCAAATCTATTAAAATATCGAATATCTACGATAATATCAACAAATAAATTAATATCCAATCGGATATAACAAATATTTTGGACATTCACCAAAGTGACTATGTGATTGTTGACATTCACCGGTGAAAGTCGACATTATCTTCTCGTACACCACTTGTGATTTCGAAATATTCACTGAAATTTTTGGTACCTTGCAATTAAATATATTAGGTAATGTAATTATTTGTTATTTCTTTTATAAAGAGTAAAATAGAACAATTTAAATTATTACCAGAATGTGGAATTTGTTGAAAGATAACATGTCTATTTTTGTTGACGCAAATATTCATATTTAAAATATTTATCATGTTCCAAGTTGAAAATATTTACTGAGATTTCATTTTGTTTGTAATTTATATCATCTTTAGATATAGGTGACATCAATTTTAAACAAAAATATTTATTTTAATATAACGCTAGTTCAAATATTAAGATGCTAACTAATGTCATGTTTTATGTGACGTCTAGAAAATAAAACATTTAGAATTGTATTCCAGCTAAATTTCCGGATTCATCGATGCAAAATATATCATGCAATACGCCATGCAATAAATTCATCTAGGAAATATAGTGTAGACTCTTTCCCTATAGCGTGTCAAGTCCACATTGCGAAAAATGAAGACATTTATTCAGAAAGAGAAAGTACTACGTTCTTTGTTGCGTGAAAGTTAGTCTACGGTTTTGCTTGGAGAAAGAAGAAAAATGTCTTTCTTCAGAGTTGATTCAGTTTCAACGGAATTCGAGCTGTCACGAGTCCAATGAAGTGAAACGACCTTTTCGAACAGTCAGTTACTTCCATAGAATGATAATACACTTAAGGAACGAAGAGCGAGCACAAATATCGCAAATACTGAGAGTGTGAGGGCCTTTGTAAGATTATTGAGAAATTTAGAAAAATTGAACACATTGATTTAAAGATTTCAATTGTTAAGAACAGCAAATAGCTGTTGTCATAAATTTATTTGGAATTCTAGCTGAATCTCCGTCCTTCGTGCAGCGTGAAAATAAAAAGTAAATCATCAACAAATCAGTATTTAGTAACACAACAAGAAAAATGCCCCAAGAAAGACTTGCTCCAGCACAAATAAAAGATAAAATAATATATATATATATTTTTTTCTTGCTTTTCCTGGTGGCGTTATTATTTCAAGCGATATATTTTTAGTTGTTTAGCCTATGAAAATAAAGATTAGCTATATTTCGCATAATTTGGCATGATGCAGGCCAAAGACCAACTCCTGATTATCAAAATTTATCATAATCAAGCGATTTTTCCCTGTTCGTTTCTTCTTACCCGTTTCGAAGTGGTGGTAAAAACACTCTTTTCACTATATGTCTATTGAAATTATATACTGTTGATGCAGTTTTAATAGGCACCAAATGTACTAATATAATAATTTGTTCCCCTATAAGAATATTTGGTACTTATTAAAACTGAGTCCATTATGTAGTAACATTAGTGCATATTACCGAAACTAAAAACCATCATTGGCGTCAATAATAGTAAGGCGATTATTTACGTTTCTTCATATTGATTAGTACTATTTTTCAATTTTGCTTATTTTATTCTATGTATTTACTTATTTCCAAAATTTATCTTTTTCACTAAAAAAGTATTAATAGCTTAAAAAAATAGTAGAAAAATTTTTTACTTTTTTCTTAAACGAATAAGTACCATTGCTCATTTTTTTTCTTTTTTAGATCATAACTCGTTTCACATTTTACACACCAGATGGGATATTTTTACGGTAATTGTAGATAGTTAGTTTATTTTATACTAGATGTCAGCACTAATCAAATGCATGTATTTGGCAAAATAGGCACTTTTATGACTTCTTGAAAACTAACCTATCGTTAAGGGGTTAAATTAGTATTTGTTACCAAAATTCATTAAGCACCAGTAGCGTCTGTAAAAGTATGCCAATTTTTACGCGTCTCTGAAACAAATTAGTACCAGTTCTAAAATAATTTTGATTTTGCGCACATTAACTAATTTTATTATTTCCATTAGTGCTTATTAGCAAAAATAATTAAGCATCCTCGACGTCAATTATAGTCTGGCAATTATATACGATTTCCTTAACTTAATAAGAATTTTTCCTCCATACAGTTTGCTTATTAGAAAATACCTTATTTACTTTTTCTTTTTCAATTAAAACCTATTACGAAAAATTATGAAATAATATTGGCTTCATAATAGTACGGCATTTATGTTTTTTTCTAATTAATAAAAAGTATTGATTCATTAGTAATTTAAATAGCTAGTGTTTTCATGCAAATGGTAGCTATTGCCAAAATTAATCAAGCATTATTTTCGTCAGTAATACTATAGGGATTTTTAAGTCTCGCTAAAACAAATTAACAGTTTTTCTCCGTCACTTTTGCTTTTCAGTATACCTTACTTGCTGTTGTAATTAAACTAAGCGTACTTAAAGGTAAACTAAGTAAACTTAAATGAATTCGAAATGCTACCTTTTGTACTATGTGAGAAAGATCCTGTTTGGAGAAATTTCATTAAATTGCAACCTTTTCTGAATTATAATATTGAATAGTTATTCACACATAAGGATGTGATTTTTACTGAAAATAACGGTTTAATTAATAAAAGTAGCGCTTTGTTTCTGAATTCTACATAGTATTTTCAGTTCCACCTTCCAAATTTTAACCAGAATCGAATTAAATATATTGTCAGCAAATTACGATACAACCAAGCTTTAATTTGCTTATTGATTCACGAATTGAAATTAATCCATCAGAAACTCGTCACACAAATCGTATCTATGTGTTTTAACCCTTTAAATGCAAATCATTTCAAATACGGTTACAGTTTTTAAAAAGTAATAAATGTTTCAATTAAACTTATTCAGCAAATGAGTTAATTAATTTCGTCATTAAGATGTTTGAATTGTTTGTCACATATGAATTTGTTTGTCACATATAATTTAGTTAAATATTTTGTTTATTATTGTTTAGTTCGATATTAATGTAACCAAGAGTCAACGAAGCTATTTTATTCACACTATTACGTTTTTTTCACTCTTATTCACGCTTTTCTTTAAAATTTATTTAACATATAATGTATTCCAGATTTTTTCAGCAATATTTAGAACAAAATTTATGAAAATGTGATTTATAATGTAACAAATATTATAATAAATTATAGGCTTGTATTGCATACAAAAATCTGTAATTCAGAATTGAACACAAATATACATTTGAACAATGAGTAAATACTTCCTCACAATATTGGAACTAATAAATTTAAAATGATTATGAAACAATTTGAATTTAAATTCATTTAGTCGCAGTGAAAAAATGCTTATTTCTAGCTTATATTCTAATGATCAAATTCACGAACTCCCACAAGTTTGAATATTTTCAATTTTTGAAGAAATCTGACACATCTTTTATGTAAGCCACTATGTTTACATAATTGGTCACAGAAAGGAACTTAATCATTTATCCCTCGATAGAAATTATCAAAAAAATAATATTTTACTATTCTTTCAGCGCCTAAAATTTTGGTTGTGCATGCATTCTCAGAAACGTATCACTGTTACTTATTAGAATTGTATATATGCAGCAATATGTCAACAATTGATCCCTTGACCCAATAGTTTTGTTAAAGAATTTAAAAAGAACAAAAATGATTACCACAGATATTAAATTTCATAAAAAAAACACGTTCGATTACCTTTAAAGTTATTGAATTAAAAATTGTTGAAACTTTAAAAAAATTCAGTAAGTATAAGGTTGAAAATTCTCGGCAGTAAATTTCCAGGCACTGACCTTCAAAAACAATAAAATATGCACTTAAGAAGCTAGGAACTAGAGATATAAAAGAATCATTTCGATAGAAATAAAATTTTAACTTTGTACTGCACTTCTGCTATTATATTTCGAAATGCATTTTACTTCATTCGAGAAAATATAAACTGGATTTCAACTTTCATTTTTTTTTCTTATTGTAATTGATTACGTTAAGCTTTATTCAAATATAAAATGTTAATCTGCTGGAATAATCACATAACATTAACGAATTATGCAAGGCCTAATTTTCATTTTACTAGTTAGCACTTATTACCTTTTGTAACAATTACTCTGAATAATTATCTCAAATAATTCTTCGCTCATTAAGCATGTCAAAAGTTATTTTTTCAAACCCTTCTTTTACTTAAGCTGTTATTATAAAAATTGGGTATGAAGCAGTATAAAATGCAATTAAATTCAAATTTATCTTTGTAACACATAATTTTTCTACCATTTCAGCTTAGCATGTTCTGCTTAAATCATTTAATGACTATAGCCCTTATTACTATGTTTCCTAACACAACAATTTACGCATCATTACTTTAATTACTTTAACCTCCTTAAATGGTGAGAATGCGTGCAATTTTTATGCTCCATTTAGTAAGCGTAGAAACAGTTGCTTTTGTTAAAATGAAAAATCAATTTTACCATAAAAAGAATTGTGCTACCCTACACTTGATTTACGCAATAATTATCATGAGTTTAATGCGTGTATAAATAAATATATCGGACATTAAATTAAAGCGATGCTATGAAATGATGGATGCATTCTAGTAGTATTAAAGTAAAAACTTTAAATTTCTCCATTCTAAATTAATGATTTCAAAAACGTCAAAACTAATTCATTAGAAACGTGAAACTAATTCATTATTTATTAATTATTTTCTAAATATTCTTCGTTTAAATGTTTCACTTTTCATATTTTTATATGGGTAATATACTAAAGAGCATTTTCATTTTATTTAATTCTTTAAAGTAGTCCTAATTTTCTAACTTATCAATAAATAGGGAAACTTAACTTATTATTTGAGATTTCAATCACAAACCGAATGACAAATTCTATTTTTAAATTTTTATCTTTCATCAAATCATTTATAAACCATCTGTGTTTGTGAATTTGACTCAATCGACTTATTTTCCATAAATTTGCAAATTGCGAATCTGCCTCTATAATACAGAATACTATTATTTAATTATTTTTAATTAGTTTTTGATTCAGCATGCTATGAGAGTTTTCTGCTCTTACATCCTACTTTATTTTTCTTGTTATGCAAAATCTTATAAACTTAAGATAAATATTCATGCCTGTAAAGATACGAAAATACCTAATCTAACTTTCTAAAGAACTCACTGAACTACTAAAATCTAAATACATAATGCAACTTTTAGCACAAGGAATTGATATAGAAATGATATTTATGCCTTTATCATAGCTCTTTTTATTACACAAAGAGCGTAACCGAAGGACTAGTTTATTATCTTCAGCAGCCAATTCAGAAAATGGAGAAATAAATTCTACATCAGCAAATATTAATATAGATCAGATTGAACGTATTTTTCTCTATGAGGATACATTAAGGATTTTGAGATTAGATTCAGTATTTTGTATGAAATGAATTCTGTCTAGAAAATTTGGTCATTAAATACACAGTATATTAATACATGTAGTTATTTTCATCAAGTTTAATGTAACACAATATTTTCATAATCAGTAATTTCAATTTTAGATATTGATTATATTTGTTTACAAACAGGGACAGTAAACAAACTAATCATCCTCCTTTAAATAAATATTTACTTTTTAAACTTTCGTTACAAATTGAGTCGAAAAATATATACGTTTGGAGCCACCAGTTATTTTTGCAGCATGAAAAAACCGAAAACATTAGCAAAACTTGACAAATCATTAACAGGAAGGAAGAAGTTAAAAAACTTCAAAAAATTGTTTAATTGTTGAAGAGCAATCATTAGAAAAGCGATTATTCAAAGGATCTCCAAGTTTTTAAAAAAAATAGCAAGGTTTGATATTTTAATTCCTTAACGCCAGATTTTTGTTTATTCTTTATTATTATTTTTTTCTTTTATTGCTTTTTCGCATTTTTTTGAAAACTGCAATGTATGTTAATTTATTACTCAACAAGGATTCTTAATGTAAAGTGATCCAAAAAATAATTAAATAAAAAATAAATAAATAAAATATAAATAAAAAAAAAATTTACCATCCTGAACACATTTCGATCTAATGATCAGATATTACCGTTTCTGAGACTCAACCTTAACTGCCCAAAGAGGCCTCCTCAATTATTAAAAAGTGCAGATGATATTTCATGTTACGAATTCAGACGCAAAAACGTACTTTCTCTGACAAAACATGGTACAGATTTAGATTTCTGACCCCTAAAATACGGGGGTTTGCAACAAGCTGGGAAATATGGTCCCAATAAATTCATCAGCTCCAGTGTTTGGACCCCTTGCTGCTAGTTTTACTTTTTTCGTATTTTGCTGTATCCCGAGAACTTTTGAAGTGAATTAAGAAAGTTTTATACTCAATTAAAAAATTCGTTTATCCAAATATACTCCCTTGCAAAAGTAACTTTTAGTAAATATTTAATAATTTTTTTTGTTATTTTAATTAAGAATGGTCGGAAAATTTTTGAATTGTAAGATATACAATTTTTCGCATTACTTAAGGAATGCAACTTTACATGGCAAAATACAAAATTTGAGTAAAATCGGTCAAATAGTTTCTGAGAAATTGGATTTTTAATAAAAAGTCAGATGCTTAAAATACGGTTTCTTAGGAACTATTAGACAAATTGTTCAAATAGTTACTAAGAAGTAGAATTTTAATAAAAAGTCACGTGCTTAAAATTCGATTTCTCTTAACTATTGGATCGATTTCATAAAAATTTCCCCATCTTAGATTATTTTCTTTAAAATAATGCAAGAAATTGTGCACCCTAGATTTATTTTTTTTCGATAATTCTTAAAAAAAAAAGTTACAAATTTTTCATAAAAGCTTTTTTTTGAAAGGAATTCTCTTCGGATAAACAAATTTTATAATTGAGTGTAAAATTTTTCAATTTGCCTAAAAAAATTCTCGAGATATAGCGAAATACGCAAGAAACAACATTAAGGGGTCCAAATTTCGAAGACCTTCCTGACCAAACTATTGAAATCATATTTTCCTGACAGAGGTTACCCCTAAATATTTTTGTCCGAAATCCAAATTCGTCGTAAAAAATGCGTATTTGTTCAGCGAATATACGTTTTCGTGTCTGATTTTGCTACTTAAAATATCATCTGCTGATATTAATTAGCATATTTGAGGTCACTCCCTTGAGCCATTACAAATGAGTCACTGAACCTGAAAATCCAATAATTAAATCAAAGGTTATTCACTGTTGTCCGCATTTTTTTTTTTTGCAAACTGTACATTGAGGACAGCAATAATATAATTGATGTAGTTATTTTTTGTCAAATTATTACGATTTTTTGATTTCATTTTTACACCGGAGTCAAATAGCCAACCCGATTTTGCAGCAGTCAGTGCTCAATTCAGTAACTTTCCAGTTTTTAACAAACAGCTCAGATGACACAAAAAATCCCAGAAATCGGGAAAAATTGTTCTTGTGAAAGACTTTTTGATGGAATTAACTTTCTATTACGTGGACAGGAAAATTATGGAAAACACGATTACCTTACGATTTTAATCTATGATTACCACTCAAAATATTTTACGTCACTTAAAATATTCTACCACTTAAGTCTATAAAATAGTCTACCGCTTAAAATATTTTACGTCAATATCGTGTTGTTTTGTGTCATATGTTATAACCGTCGTTGATCACCCGACCCAATCTTAGTTTACGACTGCCAATGTTTGACTACAAGAGAATTGTAATTTTGAAATATATCCAGAAGACTAGGAAACTCTTGGATCAATTTTTCGGAGAAATTTGTCTTCGAGAAGGATATCTTGATGGAACGAACCCGCATTTGCATTAAATAGAGACAACCACGAAAACTATCATGGTTTGTCTGATGGCAAGGAAACTTTAACCCATGATACGTATGTCCCTGAAGATGTTTTACGTCAACACTGGTAGGTTCGAGTCGAATTCAGAATTATTTTCGGCCAGCCATCCCAGAAATTTGAACCCGGCTCACCTCATGGAGGCGCGAAGGCCTTATCCCCTGAGCCACCACGACTCCAGTTGCAAACACGGATCAGGAATCGAATTTACCAGTTTGTGCTGAGACTTCAATCTGGATCGTCTGAGCCAGGGGTCCCCAACCTTTTTGTACCTAAGAGCAAATACCAGAATATCGGTCGAAAGGCGGGCACCATTTATTTTTTCAAGATAAATTTATAGTTGGTAGACATGGGTAATAATACACACTACATATAGTGCACAAAAAATTTAACTTTAAAAATTAATTTAACATATGAATATAATTAGTATTAATATTCTAGTGTAGAATAAATTATTACTAAATTGATTGCAAAACATATGAAGTATAAAAATTATTTATAAAACACATAAAATACAGTCAATGTGATCGTTGTCATTGCATTTCACTGGACAGCGCTTCATAGTTGGGAGAATATGATGAAATTCCAACTTGCAAGCAATCGTCAAGGTATTCATCTGTAAATCGGGATCTATATTTTGAATTCATTGTCGAAAACAATGATTCACTCATGTATGTGTAACCACAAAACTACTTCATTTTATATGTTGCTCTTTTTAAATATGGAAAGTAATTTCTCTCAACTATATTCCAGAATTTCTCATCTGATATAATAGTTTTGAGGATAATGTCATTCTAAAGATCCAAAATTTCTATATCCTCTTTTTTTGCCTAACTTGAAGACATTCTGAAATGTATGTTGTTCTTTCGGTTACGTTTATTTGATGGTAAAAGGATTTGTTGATGACAAATGTTAATATGACAATTTCACTGCCACCTATCATTTTTTATCATGTTTGGAAAATGCACAACAGACTTCATTTTCAAATGTGATATCCAGAAAACTAACTTAGTTCTGAACGAGTTTATAGCCTTTATCATTCTTGCTATAAGTTTGTCTTTTCCTTGCAGCTCCAAGTTTAAATTATTTAGTTTCTCAATTACGTCTGTTACGAAAGACAAATCTCCTAGCCAAAGAGGATCCCTTAGTTCTAAAAATTTTTGGCTGCAAGATAATTTCTTATTTCTTCGATTAAATGTATAAATGTATAAATCTAATTATTTTGCCTTTACTGAGCCAGCGTACTTCAGTATGTAAAATGAGGTCGGCATCATCAGGATTGCGTAACAGGGTCTTGAAAAGTCGAAGTTGCAAAAGAGCTGCTAGAATTAAGTTAACTATTTCGGTAATAATTTTCATTACGTGTAACAATTGTAGTAATTTACCGCATTAATTTTCGCATATCATTTTATGGGAAAATGGAAAACTGAAATATTTTATCGTTGGGCACAAGCAGCGGGCGCACCTAGACCGATCGACGGGCGCCATGGTGACCGCTGGCATCGGGTTGGGGATCCCTGGTCTAAGCAAACGCTTTATTCCCCGGGCCTTCGCTATTATTTGGACAAAAAAAATTCCCTGAAGAATTTTATAAATAAAACTATTAAATAGCATTTTGAAAAGAGTACAAACCACGTTATGGTCAGCTCTATGTAACAATTTTTTTTTACTGCCCGAACATTAAATAAAATGATTTTTAATATAGAAATGTTTGTTTGTTTTTATTAGTAATTTCCTGCTCGTGCTTTATTTTTTATAACTCATAATCTTAACTATACAAAATCCAATCTAAAACCGTATTCCACAAATTTTTCTACATACTACCAATAAAAAAACAGCAAAAGTATATTGGATTTTTAAAAAAAAATCACATTTTGTTAAAAGTACCAAGAAAACATTTACTTTTTAGATATATAATCCGTCTATTCATGTATCTTAAAAAATTTAAAAATAGATTTTAATAACTTCATATACTTACTTTTTGTTTATTTATTTATTTTTTATTTTTATATTTTCTTTAGAAAAAAAAACTGCCCTCTTATTGAGATGGAGAATGTAAAAAGTGGTTTTAAAAATGTTTACGTTTTGAAAATGCATAGAATGAAAGCTGAAAATAACTTGTTCGTTTTCCTTCATCTTAAATGATAAAAAGAGTGACTAAAGAAATGTCACAAACTTAGAGAGTTAACTCTTTAAATAAGAATAAAAACTCTGGATTCGATGGAAAAAGGTATTATTAAAAATAGTTGAGTACTTTCTGTAGATTATTTTCGTAAAATAGTTCTAATCATATTTTGAATCATTTAATAAAAGATAGTTTCAAATCACATGTAAAATTAATAAAACTCGAGTATAGTTTAAGCTAAAATATTCCTCATAAAATGTTCCTTTGGAAATATGGAATAGCATAAATTTACACGAAGCATGTCATACTTACATTATAACGCATTTGTTAGATCAAACATGATTTATATATTTATAATTAAGTTTTGCCAACATATTTATTCTCAACATTAGATTCAAAAATAGTTTTTAGTATTATTCTTCACAAGAAATAAGCAATATGAATTACAACACAAGTAGCAAAACTTCCCGCATTCTGTTACTATCCCACGTTTAAGAAAAATTGGGATTTTAACTTGAATGTTGTATAAAATTTTCCCTGGAATCGACTGACACTTACTCAGAGTTCTAATTAAAACAGCAAATTCAATGATCAGAGAGAATTTTGTTTTTCATTTATTTTAATGTTACAGATTCATACAATTCTAAAAAAAGAGCACTACTACATTTAAACACTTGGGAATATTTTTAAGCAGTAAAAGGCATTTAAAAATTGTGTCCGTCTCTACCAAATTTGTTATAAAGTTGTTAGGTCGGCGCAAAGATTTTTTTACCTCATTATATTTATAAAATGTACAATTATAAATAATATTCGCGTTATATTCGTCATAATTACCAATAATATTCCATTTCATATATGTTGTAGATTTGCGAACAACCCGATTTTTAACTCCTCTCAGGTGCGTTGCGCATGTCACATCATTTAAACTAAGATTTTCCGATTACTACTTAACTATATAACTACTCTATAACAATTATGAAAATGCCTAAGATTCGGGTAATGTGGGTTTGTATTCCATCTGCTTAGATGGCACTGTGTGTGCATGATGTTTACAATTTGTGTTTTAATTCAACTTTATTTGCTAGAAATTGCTTTTATTTTTTTCCGCATCTCATCAAAAAACAATTGGAATCAAACTGCGTTGTTACAAGTCATTATGGAAATGAATCTAGCTTTTATAATTCCGAAACTAACAGCAAAAAACTATCTTTGGGCAATGAAAATGAAAAGACTTTAACCGAAGAAACAACGACTGACCCTACTAAACTAACTATTAGTAAGACTACAAATCAGGATGCAGTTTCTTATATGATAATATCACTGTCTGGTGTACAAGCTTTGCAACATGCTGAAGAAACGAGAGCAGACTAGAGTTAAAACTACGCTCTCTAGGCTTGAAGAATATAGTAAGATCGACACATGTAACGAAATTCAGAACTTAGAAATGTTGGATTCGGAAGCTGTAACGAATTATAATGCAAGAGTCAAATCAGTGTCATCGATAAGTGCTGTTCTAGGTCAAAAAACATTCGACAGAGAGTTAGTGTTCGACATGGACAGATGTATAGCTGGAAAGTACGAGTGAAAAAAAACCAGTGCTTAAAACTCGGTTGAAAAGGTAGATAGACGAAAGTTAGGAAATCTTACAGGACAAAAAAAAATTTGCTTCAAAAATCCTGAGGACAAAGAAGTTCAGACACTGCGTATTTCACCCACACTAAGGAGTTTATCACCGAACCTTTGTTTTGTTTGTAGGTAGCCCGGACACTTAGCAGGAAATGTTATTCTGAAGTACAAGAAGAGGAGAAGAAGAGACACTACAGACCTTCGGCAATTAGAGTAAAGGAAGAAATCGAATTTTTAAGCAGAATAGCAATTCAGTAGTATTCAGATAACTTTGCTTTGTATTTCTCTGTACAACAAAGTGAAGTTTACGATTGCTAGATCACGCTCGACTGTTTACAAGTGTAAAGGCAAATGCTGCTTTGAATCTTTTGATTTGAATAGTAGTAAACGTTATGAAACATTTTAGGCTTTTACAATGCATACTGAGAAATTGAGATTATTAACGATATTTTATTGAGTAATAATACAAAAATTTTTATGAGTAATGTATTATATGTTCCAGAATTACGGCATAATTTACTGTCAGCTACTTGTTTTAATGAAGAATTTGTTTTGTTTTCGACCATGCACTCTTTGATAAAAATTGTTTGCTTGGGTGTGTACTATCACTTCTTAAAATGTTGCCCGTCTTTTTAGAATCACCCTGTATACATTCACTACTCTACAGCAATAGAAGTGACACTTTCAGTTTTTGATAATTTCTTGAATTTCACAAGAAATACTTCTAGGACTATTTTGTAAATTTAGAAGTGCTTGGTTCATGCGATTTCCCATACTTTCCAAAAGTTTAAAGCTTTTGGGATTTTTAGGGACTGACAATAAATTAGAAAAGAAAGCAAACATTTGTGAATACTCTATACCACAAAATCAATAAATAAGCATGTAACTTCTATCGATTAATTTGGCTGTTATTTGCTATGACTGCTTAATATTTCCTAAATCTATCTTATATTTTTATGGAGATAAGAAACTTTTTATAAAAAACTTTTTTTGTTTCATGTTATTTTCCGGAGGCATCTCTTCAGTTTAAATCAAAATTTCAACCACTGAATCCATAGTTCTTCTCAAAACGAAAACTTGATTATTTAAGCATTATTTAAACTTATTTATTGAAAAAATTGTAACTCATAAGAAGATTGATTTCCATTGTTTGCATATCCGTGAATAAATTGCTTAGATATCCATAAATTTTGAAAATGTTATTAATGTTTTGTAGGGCATTAAATATTGGTAGTAAGTTTTCCCCTTTGGCTGCAAACTAATCCCTTTTGGCTTACCAATTATTTATCCCTCTCTTGAATTTCGATAGCATCTAATAGAGTAGCTATGTTACCGAAACTAATTGTCCACTAAAGTCAGTGGCTTGCATATAAAGTTTGAGTTAAATATGTAAACTCGTCGAATCTAAAACAACTCTTGCGGACTAATACTGCAAAAGCCCATAAGCAGGAAATGACGAAATGAGTATGGTTTGAAAAGACATTTTGAATGTCGATGTGTAATTTTCTGAGAGATGATAAAATTTTCAACTTGTGTGATGGTTTTTAGAGGTTTTCATATGACAATGGCTTTATGCCACTTCGAATATTGAGACAATTCATTTTTATGTTTAAAAAATCATTTACTTTTAAACTGTCTTCTGAAAATATAAGGTAATATCTTATTTTAAAAAAAAACTTTACTCTTCCATAATCACGCCTATTTGAATATTCGACGCTAAAATTATATTAATATTAATATAATTAAAATGAGAAAAATTATAAAGGACTTAAAAATATTCTCAGAAATAAATCTGAAAATCGTTAAGTCACAATTAGCAGTTTAATTCAAAAGCTGACTTTCAAAAGGTTAGAGAGGATGTTTTTAATTATCCTGAGTTGTATAAATATTTAGGGTTATCGAAATCTAAATTTATGCTTAACACTCCATTTATGAATTAATTAATTGATTTTACTGAATTTTTCTATTAGTAATTAAATCAATAACAAGTTGTGTGATTGATTTCTTAAGAAAACGTGATAATCATTTAATGCCGGTTCTAGTCTCTTAGTCTTAAGTCGGAGACTGGAAATCTCTAGTCTTGGCATGAAACCTCTCAGTCTTACGTCATTTCAATATGCCTACTTTGTACTGATATTGTAAAAATATTTCATATTTTTTGAAGCAATTGAAGCTTTCTTATCAACAATTCACCAATTTTTTAATTTCAAAATAAAAAAGCACTTAATATTCACGACCTTTCTTTATTTTCAGATATATATATATATA
>NC_092215.1:11794801-11803344 GCF_043381705.1 Parasteatoda tepidariorum | reverse complement strand
TATATATATATATATCAAGCGAAAAGAAAAAAAGAGAAAGGCGAAGAAAATTAATAACTTTAGTTCAAGTATTTAAAACTCATAAAATAATTTTAAAATTTCGAAAAAAACATGGGAAATAATAAAGATAAAATATTTTTAAAAATTTATTGATCCAAAAAGGATATTAAACTGCCAGAAAACATTATAATGAAAAGGTATATAATTATTCATCAGCTCACACGATTATATCCGCTAAAAAGAGTGCTATCTAATATTGTATCAATGTAGCCAACGAAAAATATATCAACACAGTAGTGTGAGGGGTGCTAAAAAGAAATTTAATTTAAAATAGAACGCATTAAGTAAAAATATAGACGAAATAAAAAAATACAAAGCAAAAAACGGAAAACACAGAACAAAATGCAAGACGAAATATATAAATCGAGTAGCAAGTTCAAATGAATTTACACTTACTGGAATCTTTCTAGAATGATTTAAAATATAGCCGATATAAGATAGTCAGATAACAAAGTATGAAGACAAAAGCGTAAATAGAGGGACTTTTTATGCCATGTTCTTGCTGCAGTACTGAATTTGATTTGATTTGCTGGTTACCTTGTATTGGCCCGAAAATGGATGTGCGCAGGGTAATAATGTTACACTGAGTAATTTAGAGTTTACAAAATGTTGATATTAAGGCGAGGGATGCCAGGGATAGGTAGGGCACTGGGCCCATGTCCAAGAGTTCGTGGGATTGTTCCCCGCCGGCCGAAGACTCCCCGTGTAGTAAATGGTGACTGACGCGCGTTAAATCTGCTGAGTCGCAAAGTCCTCCATGTTCTCATAACAAATCAATAATTCTGGGGTACTGATAAAGGCATTTCCTTGTCTTCTGGATTAATTCAAAATTACAAAGCTACGGAGTTGAAAATTAGTAGCCGTAAACCCAAAATTGGGTCTGCTGTTCAACGACGGATATAAAAAAACATATAAAGGTTGATATTAAATTATACAATGTTGATGATTTCAGAAAATGAACATATATTTAAAAAAAAAATACAGAGAGAGAAAAATATGATTTCCCCGCATTGCACAAATTTTTAGCCATGGATTCGTCAGAATTTTAATTCAATATGGTAAAAGTTAAGATCATTGAAGATGTTTTTAGTAAATTTATTAATATTAACATACAATTAACTCAATAGTTCTATATAAAGCTTATTTTTAATATTTGGGTATCCATTGTTTTTTTATCAAATTTTGAAAGAGTTTGTATATCTTTTTGTTTTTGGATAAATAAACATTACTACTTAGTTTTTCAATTCTGTTTGGTTTATTAAAGATTTTATTTAAATAAATGTTTATCAGAACGCTGGTATTCCAAGCAATTAGTTGTTTACATCAATATATATATATATATATACACACACACACACACACACACACACATATATGAACTTCATTTACCAATTCAAATCAGGTTTCAATATTAACATTCAAGAATTAAAAGCTCCTCAGTGAAAAACTCTAGTCAAAACGCTATTCATAGATCAAAAGGAGCACTTATTCGAAGTTGCTAATTATCTTCAGCTTAAGATTAAACGTATCTCAAAATTAAAATGTGTTTGCTTAAGACATTAGTGTCAAGTTATAATCATTTGAAGATTTATATTCACTTCTTTTTACATGCAAACCTTTTGTCTGTATAAAAATAAATCTCTCATAGTTTTTATATATATATATACACCCTTGTGCAAATTAATTGAAACAAACTCAATAAATTCAGAAAACTAAGAAAAAATGCTATTTTATTTAAATTTATACAAACTCAAAAATTTTTAGTACATTATATGATCTCCACGACACTTTATTAACATTTGGACACGATTCGGCATGGATTCCACTAATTTTTTACAGTCATTTATAATATTTGTGTCCTTGTACCGCTCATGAATTAACGCCGTGATTAGCTTCTCCATAGTTGTATAGTCCATATTTAATAGGCGATTCTTGCATATGGTCCAGAGATTCTCAATTGGGTAGATATCCGGAGAGTTCCCTGGCTATTCCAATGTCTCAATTTGATTCTCAGACATGAATTTCTTGACAATTTTGGACGTATGGCAAGGAGCTAAATCCTGTTGAAAATTCCCTGTTCCATCAGGGTATCGTTTCTTCAACTCTGGAACAACTTTTTTACCCAGAATAGTAATGCACTGCTCAGAACGCATCATACCGTCAATAGGCTGCAAAGGTCCAACTCCATTGTAACCGAAACAACCCCAAAACATCTTCTTTAAAAAACACGAAAAAAAAGTTTGTTTCAATTAATTTGCACAAGGGTATATATATAGTTGAATTCCAAGCGCAGCAGAGGGGAAATCACGCAAATATTTTATTCTAAAAAAATATTTAATATTTTAGAAAACAAATATTCTACTGGAATATGCTATACTTTCGGGTGCTATGTTAAATTACTTGGCATAGAATAATAAAAGGGCCTCATAATTCAATTGCACGTTAATTAAATGTAGTTGTAACAAAGCGGACAAATAAAATCCCACATTTTTGACATGCACTGCTATTTATGCTAAATTCCGTGACTTGGACCATCCTAAACATTATCTGTATTTTTTTTAATTATCGCATTTCAATGTAAAATAAATTATTACAAGACTTTTATTATTCCAACCCCCTTTATAAGCTCAAGAAATGTGTCGTAACAGAGAGGACATGAAATGTGACAGAGAGGACGTCTTACAAATTTGACATAAAGTTAAGGGGACATATCACTCTTGAAAGTGACTCTTCAGTTATTTAAAGTTAGAGTTAGCAGCACTGCTTTAATTGAAACCCGTGTTATATCTTTGTAGTAAGATTTGAAAGCTTTTATTTCACCACACCTTGTTTAAAAAAAAGCAAAAAAAAAAAAAAAAAAAAAAACAAGTCCATTGTTTGTTTCTTTCTCAATTTCAGTTATTTGGGCAACAAAATTAACTCTTACGCTTGAAAAAACTATCTATAGCAACCTCAAAAGAATCCAAGTGTTTTAAATGGTGACTGGTGAACGTTAAATATCCCAGGTCTCAAAGTCCTCCAAGTATCTAAAACAAATCATTACCTCTAGGAGTACTCGATAGAGGAGTTCCCTTGTCTTTTGGATTGGGTTCAAAATTACAAGGCTACGGAGTTGAACATTGGTTGCCGAAAACTCAAATTTGGGTCGGCAGTTCAACGATGGTTATAAAATAAAATGTCAGTTGTGCGACTGTCGCAAGTTGCTATATTTAGTAATTCGATGTAATTATTAGGCAAACAACTGTGATTTTAGTAGAAATTTCACATTTTCGTGAATAGCACATACACATTTTATATGGCGTTTTATTTACGCATAAAATATGGATAGGTCGTAGAACAGCAAAACTTAGATTTGCCAATTTTTATGTTTGGATGCATCTGCTTTGATACTTGATATGTTTTGATCACGGTGCACATTTGGCTATGTGAACTTTCTGTCCATTTTCTTTGACAATTACGCACTCTGCTCTACCAGAAGTCCGGTAAAAAGTTTTCTTGAATGCTTTTTATTTATGATTACTTTTACTATAATCATACATAACTCCAAAAAATAACTTTTGAATTCATAAATTACAACAAATTTCCTTTAAAATGATACCAAATATAAGGATATTGCTCTCCAAATATAAGGATAAGGACAAATTCTTACTGAGGTGCAAAAACACGTTTGAGTTACCTTGAATTAGCTCGAGACTTATTGTCCGCATCGTAAAAATATTATACTGCGAAATTCAAAGTTTATAATTAATAAGGTTAAATTTTAAGTATTAAATTTTAATATTGAATTTATTAATTCCATACATAAGTGTAACGTATTGCATTTTGTGTTTTATTCTGTGCTTTTTTCTGTATTTTCTTAAACTTTTATTTCCTATTTTTTTGCTTGATATGAATTTTTTGCTTTTTTTGCTTAATATGTACTATTTTTGTTTAAATTTGTTGTGTTTCTCATTCTACTGCATTAATTCATTTTGCTTTGGTTATATTAATGCAATATGAGAAATAAATCTTTTCTGCGGATATAATCGTGTAAGTTGAAGACGAGATTACATCGTTTTCTTATTTTGTTTTCCGGCTTCTTAATTTTTGTTTTAAATCTTACTTTTTAAATTTTCAAATATTTTCTTCTTCTCTTCCGTCCTTTTCTTCTTCTTTTTTTATATTTTTCCGTGTATCACTTAATCAATAATAAATTTCAAGCAATGTAGTACATGTATTTCATTTGTAAATTTTAGTACTCTAATAAACGTATTTCAATACATTCTGTTACTGTCTTCAAAGATAGATTTCATTTATAAATAAGTGGTTACATGGAGATTCTTAAATTATAACTGACAGTAGTAGCTTGATTAAGGGTTGGCTTGATA
The DNA here is from genome assembly GCF_043381705.1 of Parasteatoda tepidariorum. Taxonomy (NCBI): domain Eukaryota; kingdom Metazoa; phylum Arthropoda; class Arachnida; order Araneae; family Theridiidae; genus Parasteatoda; species Parasteatoda tepidariorum. Next base: position 11,798,917 of record NC_092215.1, on the reverse strand, counting down.
AATGCTACCTATAATAAAATTTAGATAAGTGTACTTAAAAGTACTGCATCCATTTTTACCGTAAAGTTTCGGATTATAATTTTTACAATATTTTAGTGACTTTAGAGTTACTATTACTGTAAAATGTACACTATATCAGAATTTTTGTACAGCACAATTTTGCGATAAAACTGGATTTTACTATAAATAGTACCGGCACCCCGATTGCGGTATTTGTTTACCATAATTCCATCCGAAATTTTTACAGTGTAGATAATGTCTATCGCTAATGAATAATAATCAACCACTTCTGAAATTCAGATGCATAAGAACAGAAACATTACACTATAAAAATATGATAAATTCATCATTTTATGAAATCATGATCACCGTTTTGCAAAATCACATTTTTGCAGGACATGCGTGAAAACGAAAAAAAGATTCTTAATTTTCTTGTCTGAATATTTAAAGTTTTTTTTAATTTTTCATTTTTTCTGTAGTTTTGAAATTATTATGAATTTCTCTTTCCCCTACAAAAACAGTTATAGGGATGTGAATTGCTCTTCTGTGGAAAAGTGAAAGATAAAAGTTAAAAAAAAAACTAAGAAACATGCAGTGCAATGACAGAATTTAAATAAGTTATTATACGTCTAACAACCAACGTCAATTTTCCCCACCTATTGTATAAGGTAAACCTATTTTCAATGGATGTCAGAAATGCGCTTGATATTCTAAAATGAATTTAACATTAAAGAAAATTAAAAATTGAAAGTTACGAAGGAAACAAATTTTCAAACAATGTTCAATCATTAATTTTAAGTTTTGCTAATCTAAAACAAATTTGACCAAATTTCAAAATCCTCCTTAAAGTAAAAAAAAAATTAACTCATGCTTAATTAATATTTCAAATGTAAATTCAGTAAAAATAATATATTAAATATTAATAATCAATTTAGTTTTCAGGGTACTTGTAATGAGTAACTTTTAATTTTTTTCCGAGGCACATGGATAGTTCGGTTTATAAAATCAGCCACTTTATAAAATCTAATGCTCTCAGAACGGACATGATTGTTATAGATTGTTCAAACTAGTCCTAAAATGGAATTTTTGGCTAAAAATAACTGAAAGCAGAAACATTCCAGAAAAATCTTAGGGAATCTCTTTAACAATATAACGCTTACGTGATATTAAACAAATATTGTTTCACCAAAGAATCGAAGTATATTTTTCAGTTGCGAACCGTGAATCGAATAAAAGGTAGTTAGGAACATTTGATACATGAAACGGTTTATTTGCTATATTTTATCCTTCCAAAACAAATAGTTGAAGTGGAAATCCACTAAATTGAGATTTTTATTGTTACTTATTAGAAACTTATTCCTCAGAAGTCCTGTTCATATAGGAAGAATGTAAATAAAGCGCGCAAAATGAAACCATGTGACTAGAAGGATAAATTTTTCTACCATTTATTTCTCCTTCTTACTTCAAGTGAAGAAAATCGATACAGGACTTCTAAAATAAGAAAACTTAAAATATATTATATATGGGTAATAATATAATTAAATATAATTAAATATGGGAGTTTTCAAAACAAATTTCTCAAATTAGAGAAAAATGTTATAAAAATGCATCGATTGTAACGCGGAGATTTCGGTATGGAATCTCCTCTTGTCTCAGAATGAATGTTTTTTCTGTCTTTCTCGATCCGATCCTATCTATATTTCGTCTTGACTAGTACATATCAACAGAAGATTTTAACCTGTGTGTGCGTAACAATAAATATAAAAAAATTAAACAAATTGATACATCCTGTATTACTGTGAGATTTAATTTAGCCTTATTCAGGCAATTTTGCATTTACGAATGCATATTTTTTAGCTTAAAATGTTATTGGTCTTAACTTGCAGCTTACACAGGAAATGAATAATTAACTGACGAGAAATATAGTTAACAAGTGTTTACTAAATAAAATATTGATTTTGAAGCTGAAATTTTTTTTAAATCTAAAGTCATGCTAGTTCTGTTAAAATTACCGAATTTGTGTTAAAATTATCAAATCTTGCAAATTTTACCACATTTACTACCAAAAAGCATCTTGTTTTGCTAATTTTACCAAACAGTCCTTAGCAAAGTACCTCAGTAAAATTTTCCTTGCTTTTAGGTGTTCCCATAGAGCTAGAAACACAGTAAATTTTACCATAATCAGGTAGTTTTTACCGTACTTTTTTCTCAGTGTCGAGCGTCATTTTTTTTAACACATAAATAAAAGTTTTCTTTTATAAAATCATCGCAGTTTTTTAAATTGAAATCATCTGTTTTTTCTAATAATACACCAAAAAATTAAGAATACGAGCAACAGTATTTAAGTAGGTTAAAAGTATCGCCTTTGCGTTTTTCTTAAAATCAAATAAATATAGCATTATTAACTTTATCATCACCTTTGCACACATTTTAAAAGAGCTTAACATTCATTGAATCGATTTACTAGTAGCTAAAAAATATGACTGTGTTTGAATGGTTATACGGCTTAACTTTGTAAGCATTTGTTACTTACGCATTTTCGTCTTTCAAATCATTGCATTAATAATAAGACTATTATAGACTAAGCAATTAAAATCATATTTTTCACTTTGTGTGTCACATTTAATAAATTATGGCATACAGCAAATGACACAAGTCTAAAAAAATTTAATTATTTTACAAACTAGACATTTCATTCAGTATTTTTGATATGAGTTTCCCATAAGTGGTTATTGCCACAGGAGTACTTACTTTAAAATAACTGCAGTATTTATAAGCTGATTTTTATTATTTAATTTCATCTTTGTGTGATGTCTTTTTCATCATCATTGTACACAATATTTTTGGGAAGTATAGTCGTAAGAGATGCCTTTTCATAGATGATTCCCTAACTCCAGAACAGCTTTGTATGATCAAAATGTTTTGTGTAGCATCTTACAGTTTTATAGCAAAATAAATGAGATTTGCTCAAAATTTATGAAAAAACGTTCAAGTCTTTTCAAGCCACGCGGAAGAAAAGATAGATAGCCACCTGAAAAGGACTGTAGAAAGCATGCTCCATGTGTCTGAAATCTATTAAATTATCACACACACACACATATATATATATATAAATTTATGTACGATAGGATAGTAATTTGGCTATGTTATTAAAAATAAAATATATAATTAATAGAGCAAAAAAATTAATTACTGCTTATTTTAATAATTTGTAACATCTAACACAATAGATTTTTTTACCAACAATTATATGCACTTTATAGCTCAATGCAGTTTACATAATTTATTAGTTGAAGATTGAATGATGCAATGTGTTCTCTGCTGAATTGATCGAAGAATTTGACTTTTGCTTTGAATTGCAGAGACCAAGAATTACGCAAAATGATAAGTGAATATCCATATCAGTTATTAACGAAATAAATAATGCAACTATTCATGCACTTAGCTGAATTTTTCGTAATAATTCCTATTAATACACTTTTATGTAGTTGTAGATTTTAATTGCGGATAAAAATTGTAAATAAAATATATACATACCAGAATAAAAACAAGTGATGTATTCAATAGAAATGTGTAATATCGTGAAAAATAACCAGTGCCGTAAAACAATATTATTCTTTGGGGTTTTATTGAAGCCTAGTCCAAACATTTCATACATATCTATATCATGAGTCTCGCATTTCTTTGATCCCGCTATCCCATTATGTTTTGTATTCTTTTTGTATACCCCATAGAAATATATCCATTGCTAAATGCACTCCATTTAATAAAATAATTATAAACTTTGCAAAGTTTAATTGATGCACTATCACTCGCTGAGCCGGCAAGATGCAAGGATAAGAAGGAGCAATCCCTGCTACTTTACTCCAATCATTTTTTCTCCGTACTGAATTGTCTGAATGCGGCACTACATGAGATGAAAGGAGGGTTACTGTTCCTCAGTTTCCTGAGTGCGTGTCGCCAAATTTGGGCGACTTTGGCGCTGTTTCCTTTGCCTGCCTCAAAAACGCGGGAATATGCTCTTATTCCACTTTAAAATTCTTTTCCTCTTTTTACATTAATAACTGTTTACGAATCATAATATATATATATATATATATATATACACATATGTAT
>NC_092215.1:11755248-11794652 GCF_043381705.1 Parasteatoda tepidariorum | reverse complement strand
ATATATATACACTTTTGCAAAATAGCCTGATAAAAGTCCCTAAACTAACTGAAATAATCGTTAATGGTAAGGAATAAGTTTCTCATGAGATTTAATGGAAATATTCTGGATTTCTTTTCAATAAGGCCGATCAATCTGAAATATATCTCATTACACGTTTCTCCTGTCTAATTCAATAAGAAGGGGCTTGGATATTAGAGCGCAATAGCTGATTACAGCTAGCAAAGTTCTGCGAGATAAAGGCGTCAGTGAAGCTGAAAGACTCAACTGATCAAGCGAAGAAAAATGTGTACCAAATAAATAAAGCTGGACTACCAACTATTCAAGTACATATAACTTCAGAATCGGTAAGAAGTATCTTAGACATTTCTTTCAATCTACCAGCTGATGCCTCTGAACAAGTATTACAGATCGATCCACTTGCTTCACCTCACATTATTCTCATCTCTTCAAAAAGCCAATTTTCTTTTTACGACACATATTTATCCTTCTAATGTAATTAGGAGCTTCGAAATGAATTGTAAAATTTATATAACTTACTTGTTTTAAATTAATTCATTTTTTTACCCATTAATTACCGCAAGAAATTCGGATGCCATGTTGTGAACATTGAAATAACTAAGATTTTTTTGTGTCTTTCTATTCCTTAGAAAGGTAAACTGACTAACTAGCATTTAATCTTTTTCAATTTTCTTTCACTTCGAAATATAACTTTGTTCTTTTTATCAAGCAATAATTTTCAGAGCTTTTACCACCTCCTAATACTTTATTTAGCAAAAACCGTTTTAAAATTGTTAAAAAAAATGATAATTATAAGAAATCTTTCCCCTAAGAATAAATTATGCTTTTTATTTACTTATTTGGGTATTTTTTCCACTCAATCCACTCTTAGAAGTATCAAAAGAAGTCTGTTATTTGCAAACTAAGGAAAAATCCATTATAATCAGGAACGTGTGCTAAGTTTATAAAGAAGAATTCTAAGAACGTATGCTAAGACAACTAAGTTTATTTGATTTTATATGACCTGCGTTTAAAATTGCGTAAGGGGACACGCATTGAGTATTATAACTCAGAGCATTATAACGGCTAGTTTAATTGTTATTTCACTTAAATAGATCATTGATTTTTTTCTGTTTTGTAAGTCAAAATATTCAGTTCACCGTCCTTCAAAATGTTTATACCTTGCACATAGAAGTTTTCTTTGCTCATTCTTAAATCAGAAAATAAGATTATATATAATTCTTAAACTTCACTTTTTTATGGATAATGAAATGAATACCTATGCTCAGAATCTTATGATTTGCACGCGTACCTCTGCTTCTCGAAACTTAGCAATTACATTATAGATAAGCAACAAATGTTACAAAAGATAGATACAAACATATTTCAAAAGTCCGGAAAACAGTTTTATTTAGTCTGTTACTCTGGATAGAGTATAAATGTTGCAGGTGTGATTCCACAATTAGCTTTACATATTTATATCCTATCTTTTGAAATATCTTTAACTACTTAAGCTTATTTTTATTAATCGAATTATATTTAAAATTAATCAAAGACTTAATCCTTTAAAGCGAACATAAAATATTTTATTCTTCTCTAACAGATCAATGTAACGGATACTTTTTAATTCAATACTAATGCAGACTCCACTAATTCACTGTTGCGCCTAATCGAAAACAAAATCTATTTATAACTTTTTAATTCTAAATTTCTAACCACAAAAAGTTACAGTTGCATGGTTGTAATAATTCCCATAAATTTGTTGGCGACTCATGATCGCCAAGGTATTTTTTAACCCCAATATTGATATGAGGGGTTGGCCTTGTTTTAGCTATGTTATATTTCGATAAATCGCCAATTTTGGATCTCCTATCCATGCTTCTCCTGTGTCCGTTCGGAACAAATTACACATACTTTTAATTTGGCTTTTGATTAGGCAGGTCATGGAGAATTTGTCTCCCATGGCCTGTCCTTATTAATATTACTATGCAAAATTTATTTATTTTTGAGCATTATCATGGATAATATATAATTTTTGTATCTCGAGCTCTACAAATACTACTAAATAAAAGTATTATTAATTATGATCAACTGTTATTTTCATCATCCTGTTTTCATCACTATCTTCAATTGGTCAAATATACCATATAACTTCCTACCGCACCGAATATTCCATCTCAACAGCAGGCAATTTTGGAATGTATTTTATATCGTCTCAAATAAAGTTTTAAACATAATATCACAGATATGTTAACCAAGAAAACTTTTTACAATATTACATCTCAGAAATATGTTTAAGGTGAGATAGAATTCTCTGTGAAATTTTAAACTCATGTGAAACGACAACTATATGGATATTTGCGAAAGTATAGTAAGGCCTTGAGCAAATCAAATAAAGCCATAAAAATAAAACAAATAACATTCAAGGAGCCAAAACTTTTAGTCTCCTTCTTCCTTAAACAATAAAGACAATATCTTACAAGTACCACTACTATCAGAAAGAAGAAACTGAATCGGATCAAGTAAAAAAAAAAAGAAATAGCATATTTAAATACAAAAAAGTTTCTAAATCTTATTTCGTAAATGTAATTAACGTTTGCACTAATAAATTAGCATACATTAGGTATTACTCTCACACCACGAATATTTCAACATACTACGCGGAAATCCGATTTCTGCAGAAATGTTACAATAGGGAGGATTTTTTTTTATTTTGAGCAATTAAAACCGTCTTAAAAAACTGATAGTTTACTTAAAAGTTGCCCTGAGCGATTATAGTTTAAATTCTTTTTCTGCTTTTTATTAAGGTACGAATGATAATTAAAGAATATTTAATTATCATTCGTACCTTTCACTAAAACTAAAACATGAAATATTTGTTAGATTTAATTAAAGGTCTTATAATAATATATTTTAAATAATGGAAAATGTTATAATACTAGGTTAGCACAATGTAAAGTAAGTTTTTACAAGAATTTAAAGAAACAAAATACCATTTACAGTAATAAACTTAATTTTTAAAGCAAGCTCACTTTGAAATTTGAAAATCCATAATGATCACTAAAAGAAATATAAACTAATTATAATAATTACAAAGAGAACGAAAATACACTAATTAAAGGAAACATGATTATAATGCAGTATTGGAAATATGAAAAATTAATTTATCAAATGTGGATACGTGCAGTTAAGAATCTAATAGATTTAAATTTAACGTATAATTATTGTATTATCTAGATTAAAGGAATCTAAATTTAATTATAACTTTCCTGCAACCTACAGTGACATAAAGAATTATATATATTAATCTAAATTAAATTCGTTCTACATTCATCGAATTAGTAATGAATACCAAAATCATTATCTATTTTTTTCAAAATTACTAAAGTTAGTTTACTTTTGAATTTATTTATTTATTACGAATTAAAAAATAAACTAGTTTGTTTTGAGAAAATGCTTAATTTTTAAGTATAACAGAGATGTGAGGATTGAGCATTATAGAGAATTCCATATTAGAGTCGACGTTTGCTATTACGACCACTGTTGTCCAAATAAAAATGGACGTTTTAACGAGAGGTTTCAATATCATAAGCTCGCAAATCTTCGTCTAAGATCACTTACAATTCATAAATGCCGAGCTTATTTTGATATAAGAAACATTCTTCTATTTTTGAGATCTGCATTAAAAGAACTTTTTTATTTTTGTTCGAAAGCTGAATTAAGTAGTTCGAAATTTATAACCTGAAATAAAATAATAAAACTTCAATTTTTATTTTTAATTTTAAAATTTATCTTTTAAAAAGCAAAAACTAAATTTCATGATTAAGGAAAAAAGTAATAAACTAAAGTATACTTTTATGGATAAAATTATTCATCGTCTGTGTACAAATTGGCGATGTTTCTAAAATAATTATTTTTAATTATAACTTAATGATCACTTCAAAGTAGACCAAATAAGAATTTATATGATTTCTGAATCTGAAAAAAAAATATTTATAAAAAAGCAGTACAATTGAGTATAATAGAAATAATTGCCATGCTTAAATATGCATAACATATTTCCTAACATTTAAAAAGTAAATTATTTTCCTATACAATCCTTTTTTAATAAATAAAAATCCTTAATATAATCTGTAATCTTTTGTTACCACAACCTTGAATTAAGTGCAAACTAAGATCTATTTAATATTTATTCCGTCTACATCTGCCAAATGCATTAGCATAGAATTCAAAAACCGTTATAGGGTTGCTTATGTTTTGGATTCATTAAAATTTGTTATTATTTCTCACTCTTTCCTTTCCGCCAACACATTTGTATGCGTAAGGCTAAAAAAAAAGAGCCTTGGCATTAAATTTAATCAATTAATTAGCCAATACTTGGCTTCCTTAATTTTCTTTTTCGAAAACTAAACTAACTTACACAAGAGACTCGCATTTTTTCTTTTCTTCGTGGATGTTGGTGTTCTGTAGGGTTTAGCTCAACAGCCACACCCCCGGCCCATTTTCTAATTTTTTTAATTTATATGTATACAAAACTGAATCATTTTTTTTTTTTGGAAATTCATATGATTCCATATTTCAGAAATAAAAAAATTTCTTATATATTGAATATAATTCTATATTAAAACAGTTCCTATTGTTAAATATCAACATCACTCTTGCCTACATCATACTGGATGAATATATGGAAATTTGAAAATACGTCAATCAACATCTTCTTCAACGAATGTAAAATTCATCGACTCCTTCAACAACAACAAAAAATTTATTGATAATAATTTTTAACTAAAGCAACTAACTCAATGATATAATATTAAAATAATTAATTAAACTATCAATTAACTAAAACATTAATAGTAATAGCCTTGATTAATTGAGCCTTAATACAAATTAAATCAAAATAATCTCAATTTACGATGTGTTTAGTGAAAAACAATATTTAGTATTCAATTTTTTTGAAAAATGGATTTAAACAGTTTTTTGTACACAAGTGTATTTTATGCCTTCATAAATGTACGCCCCAAATGAATCTTTATCCATGGTTGGGAGATAATGTCGTCAACACATGTTTAGTAAAAGAACAATTAGTCACGTGGGATATATGTATAATTAAAAGTAACAATAATAATAATAAATTAAATTCATCTGTCTGTCTCTTTAAAATATTTTTATCCACTAAACAAATTATCAACATATTTCTTTAACTTATACTGGCGTTACAAAAGTTTTACCACCATGATCAGAAGTTTATTTTACTGTGTAGGCTATCTAACAAGATGAAATGAACCATAAAAGAAAGAGATATGCTATGCAACGGTTCGTTGGGTTAAGTAAATGAATGAATAACGGTAATGCATGGTTTGTGAAAGAAATCTCGTTATATTGATGCTAGGATTAGAACTAAACATTAAACGAATTTGGTTACTCAGTATTACATATTTTTTTGTAAATAAGGTTAAATTATTATGTTATTCATTCATTTTATTCAAGTATTTAATATATTTAGTACCTAATCTTTCACAAAGAGTTGTATATTATGATTTAAGAAAGTAAGGAATGTATTCATCCATTTTTTACCTTATGGAATTGGTGTCATTAAATAGTGAAAGTAATTTAATTGCAACTTTAACAAGCGGAAATGATGTCTTTAGTTTAATATTTACATTAGTTTTAAATAATTTAATTTTCATAGATATTTTCGAATAAAATTTATCACTCAAAAGTATTACCCGCAATATACGACTAAAATGTTTTACGAGCATCTTTTCTTTTTTAACCTGATTCTTTTAAAACAATTTTATAAATTTTAAAAGTAAGGAATGCGATTTTTAATTAATGCTTCAAAATAATTCAATTAATTTTTTAATTAATGCTTAGTAAAAATATAACAATTTAAAAAATACATACAAAACTGTTTCTACTTAAGGATACAAGAGATAAAATTACTAAAATGTTACTTAGGAAGAAATATTAAGGTTAACAAAATGAAAACATAACTGCAAATAAAATGCTATATACATTTCAAAATAATATAAATTTTCTAAAATGAACATCAAGGCAATTAAAAACCTTATTGCTACACTATGCACCTTTACAGAATTACTAGTTTAACATTCAAGTTGGTGATATAGACGTAAGACAATTGAATTTAGGCATCTTAAATGATGTTGCAAATGTTGGCTACCTAGAACATAAATCCATATAAATCTGGCAGCTTGATTCTTCAAAAAAGAACAGGGATAAATGAACTAAAAAAACAGATAAATACTTAAAAACAAGTAATTTAAGCATCAACAAGCAAGTAAAATATATACTAACAAACATACAGATAAACATTAACAAGCAAGAATAATATACATTAAAAAACAGACCAGAAAGAAGGAGGAGTAGATTTCGATCACAGAAAGTTCTTATAAGTTCAATCATTCTAATATTGTTCTGACTCTAATATTGTTTGATATATTTAGTTTTCATGATTCTCATTTTACATACGTTTTATGATAGGATATTTATTCTATTTAGATGTTCTATCAAACAGTTGTATCCCGCCTTCTACTACAGCTTTTTAATGAAGTTTGTGGCAAAACATTATCCAAGTTTCTTAGATATTAGCCAAACAAATACTCAATGACTTCACTCTTTTAAGGGTAATGATTTTTCCGTAAATTTGGGATTTAAATGACATTGGGAAAATAAATGAGAATGACTGCTTTAGCAAAAAAGTAGATCGGTGGCCTAAACATTTCTACTGCCAATAAAATAGAAACGATCTCTGCACAGGGAGAGAAAAAAATTCTAGCAAAATTACCGTACGGTATGGTAATGACAATTTTAGCAAAAGAAAAAACGGTAAATAAAACTAGATATAGAGAATATAAAACAATTAATTTGGTACTTTTTCCGTACAAATGTCAACGCTTTACCGGAAATTCTGGTTTTCAAAGTTATAACTCTTATTAATACACATTAATTACAAAATACAAGACTTAAAACTAAGTCCTACCAAATAAAGGGTTTTTATGCCAGGGTTTTATGTGCTTAATACCATGATAAAATTATAAATGTTATAGCTGTCACCAAATTTTATCACACATTATAAAATCCCATTTCATTGTTAATTTTATCAAAATCATTATCAAAGCACATTAGTGAAAAATATTGAGCTTTTTGGTGTTCTCATCAGGCTAGAAACATGGTAATTTTTGCCTTATTCTGGTAGTTCTGATCATACTTTTTTTCTCAGAGCACCAATTGAAAATCGCTATTTTCTCGAAATCACCCATTAAGGACATAAGCCCCTCTTTAAATCTTCAACTCATTTAATTATTACAGAAGTTCTTACTGTGCATCTGCCGATATTTAATAAATAAAAAAAGTATTTTTGTCAAAAGAATTTTGAGTTTTAAAATAAATTTAACTAGTGGTAAGAAATGAAAAAGCTTATTTTCAACACAAGTGTTTTTAATAATTCATACATACAATACAGTTTTGCTTCTTTTTACAATTCTTTTCAAACATGCAAGCTTTCTTCTAAGAAAGAAAAATTTTTTAATTTAAGAAAAAACTACAGGTTATACTTTTACATTTTTTTGAAAGATAAGAAGGCTTTATAAGTTTAGGTGAAATAAATTCCTAACTTAATATTAATTTAAGAAAAGAGAAGAGTTGTTTATTGTATTCCATCTAATAAAATCTGTCGAAGATAAAATATCTTTAATTTCAAGTTGTAGACAGTTTTACAAAACAAATTGGTCTTGTAAAAAAAAAGTGAAAAGTATTTGAATTTTTTTAAAAAAAGTTACAGATTAAGGGACCGATCAAATATAACAAAGGCATATAATAGGGACGAAATTGGTGATTTACTTATTTTTGCTTACAAGGGGAGGAAAGGTAGGATAAATACTTAAGTAAAGCACTAAAATTCTCTCAGTTAAATTTTTTTTAAATGCAGAAAATTAAACAAAATTATTTGGAAAAAAATTACTCTGGAAAAAACCTCAAATTCAAAATATAAGGTAAATTTTTTGAAAGAAAAATGTGTTAAAATTCTTTTCAATAAGTTTCAGTTTTTCTAGAATTTGACCACACAATAAAAAAAAAAAATTTTCTTCGAAATTCTCTTTGCTTTAATTTAATTTAGTTTTTTCTACTGTAAAATTCAAAACTAAAGCGAAAATCAAGAAACCATGTTTACGAAGATTTCTTACATAAGTATAAAAAGAAAAGTTGTGATTTGTCTATTTTTTTCTTCTTGACAGGGAGATAGAGGGAATTAGCAGTTTAGCTAATAGGTTAAAATATGCCAAAAACATACTAACGCAATATTTGAATGGCTCCTATTAAAATGCTTCTTTCAGGAAAAGGTTTCTTATCAAACAGTTATCTTTTTATTATTATAAAAAGGATTTTACATTAACATAAAAAAATTTCCAGTTTAAAGGCTCTTGCTATTCCTTAAATTTGATTATCTACATTAAAAAAAAATCATCTTAACTTTCAACGTCTAAACTTAATTAACTATTCAAAAGTTAGAATTCTATAATTACTAGTACTAGTTTTCATAGCAATGGTATGAAAACAATTAAAAATAATTATTGCTTAGCTATTATTAATTTTTCTTCTTAAATTAATGAAATTTCATAAGAAAGTAAGGAAACTCAAGATTTACTTAAGCCTATCGGATTCTTTAATTAGAGCTTCTTATATTTCTATATTACATTGTGGAAAAAAAAATTATAAATGAGACAGTTACTTACATAGTAATTTTTCACAATAAAAGATGTACTTGATCAAATAATTTTCTTATCAAAATGCATTTCCTTTACTGAATTAAAAAATAATATATTAGCTAATATATTATAAAAAATATTATATTGGTTAATTGTAGAAGTATTTCATGCAAAGAAAATTAAAAAGTTTAAAATGAAAATATTATAAAAATTATTTTAAAAATATAATTAAAAAGTTGAAAGTTATTAAAGAAAAAATATGCATTGGTAAAAATTATTAATTAAAATTATTAATAAAATTATTAATAAATGAAGATTATTAATCAAATTTTAAGTACAAAATGCTTCATAATAATATTTTCTTTCCCAAAATAACAATCAAAACATAATTGCCACAAATAGAAAAATTAATAAAAACCATCGTATGTAAAATAAAAAAAATATTATGAAGTTACATATTCGTGAGTATACTATTACATTTTAATTGCAATGCAGGCGTTTTAATTTTTCTTTCATCAATATCTGAGTAATTTAAAATAAGAACTTCTTCTGTTTATTAAAAAATGCAACCATTATGTTCAATATAATATTAAAAAGAAAGAATAGCGTAATTCAAATAAAAAATACTTGCAACTCTATAAATTGAAAGTCACGCTGCTAAATACCAACAATTATCCTTTTTCATCTACAAGATGTTCTGTTCTTTGAAAAGTATGAACTGTAATTGAAATTTAAAATTGTCATATTTCAGTAAGTTCTACTTTTTTCATAATAAAATATTTCACATATTTCAGTTGAGTCAGCTTTTAAAAGTGACCATTCAATATTAACTAAAGCCTTGTAGCCTTTCTAAATCCAATCCTTTTCAACTTAGGATTAGTTTGTTCTTGTTGCCAGTCGGTAGAACTGTTTTCCCATTCGATTCTTTTCGAACTCAACTAGCAAAGTTGTCTCTTGATGCTGTGTGATCCGTAAAGATTCTTTTACTGAGAAAATAATTTCCCTTGTCGGAAAAGAACAAAAAATGGACTATCTTGTCATAGAGAATGTTTTTCTCCACTGAAGCAGAATCTGCAGAAGAGTAAAGCTTCACTGATTTCACAGATGTTGTGTCCAAAGTAGGAGGAGAAAAATTCAGCCTCCTTCGTCTTTTATCAACTCATGGATTGCTTGTTTTTGACCCATTATCTCTTTTTTTACTCTTTTATCCCAAACAATGTTTCCGTTGCCAGATGTGAGATACAAAAAAGATATCTAGACATACGTTCAAAAACATATTTTCATCTATGGATTTCATAAATAAAATATGTAATTAATATGAAGTATGCGATGAAAAAAATAATGAAATAATATAATAGAAACATTGATAAAACAAAAAAAAAATATTATTCAAATATGTTAGCTAAAGCATAGTTTTTAATTATTTAATTTCAGAAAAGGGCTACTGTCTATAGTTGGGTAATTTCAGAGAATTAGTAAAAGCAAAATTATTTTATATAATTTAACTATAAAATCCACTCCTAATTCCAGTTCTTATTGAATTTGTTTATTTAAATTAGAATTGGTTTTTTACAAAATTTTTTCAAGTTCATGAATTTTATAAATTTATACAGTATTTCTGTAGATTTATTAATTTATTTATTTCGCATTTTGAAGCGCTTTTTGTATTTGAGATTATACGATCTCTGCTTTTGGATATTTATTCAAATGAATGAATTACAGTTTTGCAGAACAATTACTTTTAAAATACAATAAGACATAAAGACACCAATGTTGTTGAATTTATACAAATAGTACAAACTCTTATACAACTCTCGATAATAGTAACCAGTACACAAATTATCTAAACAGTTTTGAACTAAGCACATATAAGACTAATTTTCTTTAAAGTGTTGGTAGCGAAAAAGCTGCCGCTATAACAGTAGAAATTTGTCGTATGTAATATTTTGTGTCCGTAAACAGAATTTTTTATTATTGCTTGTTATCGTACAAAATAGTATGTATACACCATACAAATGAATAGGGAGAAAGGAATAGGGATGTATATATATATAGGAATATATATGAAAAGATACAGTGCGAAATAGTATGTTTTAAACTGAAATGTATCGGGTTGAGTAAAAAGTTTTCCGCCAAGGGGAGGTACCTCCGTGCCAGCAGCAGTCATTTCCGTGGTAGTTAACCTTTTCTAAAATGGGCTTTTGCATTTTAAAGCTGAAAGTTGGAACTACACAACTGTGTAATTTGTTTGTCAAAACTTTATCATCTTGTGCACCAAAAAAGTGTTTGAAATGGAGCTATCACGTAAGCAGATCAGAACGATTATGTACTATGAGTTCCGAAATAAACTCAGTGTAACTGAATGCCACAAGAAAATGTGTGAAAGTTTAGGTTTCAATACTGTTTCTTATGATACAGTAAAAGTTTGGTTTCGAAAGTTTAATAGTGGAAATTTCAACATTGAAGATGAACCACGTTCTGGCCGCCCTATTGAGATTGATTGTGACCAATTAAAGCAAATTATTGATCAAGACAGAAATGTTTCAACACGAACCATTGCGTTAGAGCTTGACGTTTGCCAAAAAACAATAGTAAATGCCCTCAAACGCATAAATTTAACATTTAAGTTTAACCGCTGGGTGCCTCACGAATTGACTGCTGAAGACAAGAGCAAAAGAAAAGCGGCCTGTTTGGTTCTACTCAGAGATCAAAGGAAAGAGAACATTCTGGACAGAATTGTGTCCTGTGATGAAAAATAGGTATACTACAACAATACTAACCGCAAAGGAGGGTGGTCAGCACCCGGGGAATCAGCAGGTTCGGTTGCAAGACGAACGCTAACTAACAAGAAGGTCCTTCTCTGTATCTGGTGGGATTGTCGTGGAATTATCTACAAGGAGTACCTGAAAAGCGGGAAGGCTATCAACAGTACAATATACAGCAATATGCTATTCAAAGTTAGCAATGCCAGTCACGAAAAACGAAAAAAACGAGTTCAGAAGGAAGGTGGTTCTCTCTCATCAAGATAACGCCCGGCCACATGTCAGTGCAATGACCGGCTGGACCCTCTACACACTGGAGTGGGATTTGATGCAACATCCACCATACAGCCAGACATGGCACCTTCAGATTACTATCTGTTTTCTCATTTGCAGCTGCATCTTGATGTCATAATCTTCCGTTCAAATGTCGAGGTCATAAATGAGGTTGATCGCTTCCTGGACTCGCGCACCTCCCAGTTCTTCGCAGAAGGGATTGAAAAGTAGCCAAAACGTTGGCAGACTATTGTTGATTTGAATGGAGATTACTATCCTCATTAACTTTGCTGATTTTCTATCTATTTATCATTTTACAGGATTGTTTTTTTTCGGCGGAAAACTTTTTACTCAACCTGATATGTCTTAAAATTGTGCAACTCTCAAATTAACCTGTTCTGATTACAGAAATAAATAAAAACTATTTGCATAAAAATTCATTTTCAAATATTAAATAAATTTATTTACTTCACAACAAACATTTAATTTGGCCAGAATCTACATCGATCAAACCAGTTGCGGTTTCAGAAACATAATTTTTTCAGAAAAATATGCGTATCGGCAATCGACTAAATTTATTTATTTCAAAATAAATGTTAATTGCAAATGGAAATTATTTGTTCGAAAAATTATCAACTTATGTGTGAAAAATAATAAAAAATAGCAAATTACTAAATAAGTAGGAGGGTAAAAAATATTAAAGTATATGAATTTCTTTAAAAAAGAAACTTTAAATGTGTCGATGATGGAATACATTTTGCACCAACTTTAAATAAATTCTTTTTCTTGCTCATCAATCATCACGATTGCTCTAAAAACGTCTAATGCATACTTCTTATAAAAATCAACTAAAAAATTTAATGAAAGCTATTATATATCCCAAAATATTTCGAAATTGTAATTTTTTTTGGAAGATTGCAAATACTTCTAAGAAACTTAGAACAAAAAAATTAAATCCAGCAACACTGAAATCAAATCTGAATAAATCATTTGATAAATATTTCATCTTGAAAAGAAATAAAAATAATATTTATCTAATGCTATTTATCTAATTAACATATGTATTATATAAATTGTAATTGCTAGATTTTTAAATCAAGATTATTGAATTTTGAGAATTTAATTTTTTCAAGAAAGAAAAAACTAGATGAGAATTTGCATACCCTTTCCTAACCCAATATGAAAAAATGTATTTAATTATATCTCTACTTGATAAAATCCCCATGGAACCTGTAACAATTCTTTAACATCAATCATGCTTTTGTAGATTAAAGTATTATTTCGAATTTTTTTCTATTGTGCTCTTGAAAGATTCCGGATTTTATGCCGAATTAGAGGCTGTTAAAAAGATGCAACATTTTTTAGGAAATTTATCAAGTAATCTAGAAAGTTGAGTGTAAATTCTTTTTTTTTCTTTTCGTTAAGGAATAGCTGCATTTGTTCGTTTCTATGTACGCATTCTATTAGTTAAGGCAAAATAGGAAATGAAATTTTAAATTGCTGAGTTGTGCATGGCTTGTTACGTTTTAAATGTTACAACAATCAAGCATCTCGCCGCGCACGAGCTACAGTATAATTTCTTATAGCGAGGAACACCAAAGCTTGTAAAATTTACAGGCAAATATGTGACTGATCTAATGAGATAAGCAATTGATGATCAGATGATATATATGACAATGGACAATTATTCATTTTTTGTAATCATCTTTCGTAAGGAATTAGCTCATAACCAATAAGTGATCTTTGTCAGAATTTTATTCCTAATCTAAATAAATATCGATTTCAAAAGATGCTTTTTCTATCAAGAAACAAAGCAGAGCACGTTTCGTAACAGAACCAACTTAGCCTCTTTCGTGACAATAATCAGCAATAGTTGAGGCAAATGTTTCCAAATAAATTGCTAAGATGATTCTCCCGTCACGTGTCGTCCATTCTAAGTCGAACATGAAAATTTTCTATCTGAAGAACGAATGGGGCATCCATCTCCATTTTGCATCCTTTGAAAACCAAGTGAATTGCATATTTCCAAGCACCTGGATTGTTTTATTATTGTCAAGCAGTTCTGGGGTAAATGACGAGGTCAGGTCTGTAATGCAAAAGTTGAAAAACAAGCGGTATTGCTCATTGACAAGGGCATTCCAACTTTCGTACTCCGATAGGATATTGCCTTTAACATTGAAACAGTAGGAGATTGGACTTATCTAAAACAGACATTTGAGGTCAATTTGACCCTCATGTTTTTTCGAAGTAAATAATTTTTTTAATCATGAGAATTATTTAAAATACAATATGTAAGAAGTATCAGAGATTATTCTTTTTGTATTTTTTTTAAATAACAGAAGGACAATATTACAATGTAATGAAATATTGTATTACAAATTTTCTTTCTGAAAGAGTGCAAGTAATATGTAAATAAACAAACGGCATGAATATAAATAAGACACATTGGCTCACAACATGTTTTAAAATGTTAGGTTCCATCATTAGTTAGTTAGGCATTAGAGCAGGTCTGCACTATACGTTCACGTAACGCGGAAGTGAAACATCGACAAATTGTTTCGCATTTCTCATAGTATTCGTTTCATTCTGTGCCTTGAGATGTTAAAAGATATGGTTCTTATATTTTATAGACTGAATTTTATAAATTAGGAGCTATCTGATGCGCAAAGTACTAATTTGTAGTTTTTCAACAAACACAAGAAGGAATTCGCAGTGATTAATTGGGAAATTTCTTGAAAACAATTAATGTCTTGAGGACAGAAATATCATAAATGCTGTAAAGAAATGCAAGACATATGGAACTTTCCTCTCTTGTAGAATAATTCCTTAGCATCTAATCTGGTAAGCCTACATCATATTTCGACATATTGTAGTAAGTGAAAGTGCTTGGCTTCTACTCTGTGCTATTGTCTGCCAGTACCTGAAAGGAAATGAAAACTTGAATCATGGTATTATTTTCCTTTTACTCATATCCAGTAAGTTTATTGCATTTATTTTGCAATGCAAAAGGAGAATGTCATAACGAAGAAATGACACTGAATTTTTTTTATTCAATATTCAATAAGGATATTACGTTTGAATAAAAGGAAATTTTAATTTATTTGAAATTTCTTTTATTTAAACGCAGTATCCCTGTAATGTATCCCTGTAAAGTAGGTTTTTTTTTCTTACGTAAAAAATTCATCTTCAAGTTTTAATATGGCAAATGACACACTGTGCTTGGAGTTTAGGAGTGGTTCCAAAATTAGAGCACTATACTTTACCCATGTAGTAATTTATTTGTCCGCTTTCCATATTGTATCTCCATAATGTTAAGATTTCTGAAAAAAATCAAAAACAGACATAAACTTCGGAAAATGAAAGTTTGTCTTACGAAGGTCAAAATGACCCCATTCGGTTGTTACTGGTATATCCATAATTATTTGTTTTACTAATCAACAGAAACGCATGAAATTTATAAATAGTATACTTAGGAACACTGCAGGAAAAGAAAAAAAAATGAGCTTCGAAGCTCACTTGTATCTTAAAATAATATAAGAAATAGAGAAAAACTAAAAATGTCCAAAACGGCCCTTATTGTGTTAAGATGACGGCAATGATGAAAAATATTCTGACTACTGTAGTTCATTATTTAAAAAAAGTTAGTTCCAACATGTTTGTTTCATTTTGTTTGTGTTGCTAAGGAATTTTAATTTCAGAATTATCTTATAAAAGTGGATGAAAGCTTCATTCACATATAATAAGTGTTTTAACTGAAAAAAATGAAACAAAAAACTAAAAAAAACTAAAGTGGCATGACCTTTTTGTTTTTGTAAACTATAAAAAAAGATTAGAAATGTGCAAAAAAGTATGCAATATGCAAAAACAAGAAAAAATTTTGTGATGCGGATAATCCACAGAAAAGAAAGAAAGGTAAATAAATAGCTAATTTAACTCGGTTATAGAAATAAAGGCTTAACAAAAGTTACTGGATTAAACAAGCAAATAGGAACGAGTTTCAGTTTGTAACTAAATTTTAAATTTGCAATACCATCTATTTATCAAAATTTCCATATTATGCACTTTTTAGTTGGGCTCTTTTCAGCCGCACCCGTTGCAAAACTGTGAAATCAGCTCTCACGTGACGTAAACTGTTAAAGATATAAATTAAATCTAACCCAAAATATTGTCTACACTAAATAATCAGGATATTTGAAGTCAACTGAAACATGAAGATAAAATTATTAGATCCAAAGTTATTCTTCACGATAAGTTGTTATTTATTATTATTATTATTTTGCGTACGGTACCCCTGTTTCTATTGATATTAGAGCAACCGGCTACGAGTCTAAACGTGCCTGGATCGATCATAAGCAGCAGGCAACGAATATCTTTTCCTCTTCCCTCCACATTCTTGACCATATAACTTTTTAGTTCCTTGATAGATAACAGCACCACGCTTTTTCACTTTGACCAATTATTCACTTAAACACGACAAATACAATCTAGAATCCACTTTCAAAATAATAGGTGGTGTTTTTCACCAGTTTTAAGTACAGATTTCTTTCTTACTGTGAAAATATGGAATAATCTGAATAACTTGTGATATAATGATTAGATTTCCACATACTCGTTCAAGTTCCACAAATCGCTTATAAATCCTTTCAATTTTGTATATTTGGTGGTTCAGACACCGAACGCTCATATTCCAATGTGGTGACCCGGATTCGAAACCCATCGATGGCTGGTCGAGCGATCACGCACTTGGCTCGCTCCAACCACAGTGCTGACATAAAATACAATCAGTGACAGACGCATCATGGGCTATTGTCCCCTTGCCATCAAGCTAACCATGAAGGCCTGATAATTCGACTATTCACCATGAAGGCTCTGTTTACCTGATAATTCAATTTCTTGGTCTAATATAATATAGTAATTAAAATTAATAAATAATTTTTAAATATTTTTTTGATTGGATAAATGAATAAATATCTTTGGATACAAAAATTAAAAGTCACATGAAGCTGTCCAAACTTTCGACTATTCTCCTCATCAAATTATAGAGACTCCATTTCCAAGATTATGAATTGCCACGATATATTAGAGTCAGAAATCTAAATCCATCGAAAAAAATGTATGCTTATTCAGATAAGGAATATTTCGTAAGTGCTTTTGTATTAAAAAAAAAGCATCTAATTTATTTAATCGGAACATTTAAGCGAAGTTCTCGAACCATTAAAATTGAGTTTTTGTGCGTGAATCCGATCAATTAATCAAAAGTTATTCACAGTGTTTCACGTATTGGCACACTGTACTTCAGTCAGCACTCTCATCATGTATACAATTATAATTTAATGTTATAAGACAAAGCAAAAGCTCATTATTTTTAAAGCCTGATTTATAAACATTTCACCGCTATATAACCATTTTAGTACTCGATTTTAAGACTACTTTAGTAATTGGATGGATCTTCAGTAGTGCTGATTCACTGCGGCATTGATTCAATTAGAAAAGCATATATTTTATATTAATAGCAAAAAGAATTTATTGCAAAATCTTCGATCATTAAAAATTTAGTTATATCTATTAATTATTGAAGTCTGTTCGAACATTCTAGTATTCACATATAAATTTTATTTCGTGAAAATATACACGTGTACTATTTATATAAAATAGTGTTAATGCTAAACAAATCGTTTAATTAGTACGTTTTTATTTTTTCTAAAATTCTTAGTTAATATTTTAACACATTTTTGAGCATGAACTTCAGCTTCATAAAGTATTTATCATTAATTTGTTCTGAAACCACTTTACCTGAAAATATGACTATCACGTATTTTCACTCTTGAAAAGTTTAGTTGAAGATTAAATATTTTTATTTTTTAGCAACCAACTTTTCCACACCAGCGTAAAATAACTATAACTCTTCTCTTCTTTAAGATATTTTTATTTTTTTTTCACTGTTAGTGGTTGCTACAATGTTTTATCTAAATTCAATAAAGGGTATTTTTTCTCTTCGCCTTACCACTATTCATCATTTAAGTCATTTTATACACGGAATTTATTTTATACTTTTTTACGTCTCCAGCGAAATAATTTTTATACTTTTTTCTTTAACACGCAGTTTAAAGTAAGCTGAAGCTGATGCAGTATAGATAACTTGGTTGTTTCAGTTCCGGCTCATTAAAATATAGTTAACTTCAGCTGACTGCTTTTACGTATGGTACTGCTTAGTCCCTAAAACTGGAAAAAAAAGAAAAGCGTATCTATGAGTGTGCACCAACAGCAAACCCCCGGAAGATTTTTATCTCTAACATTTGCTGAAACGAAAAAAAAGAGAATATTAAGAATTTTAGAGACTTTGACGTCTTTCTACGATAATTTTTTGGAACAAAGAGATTTTTCATTTCACCGAAGAAAAAAGAAGTATCGTTAAACTATTGAATAAATAATCCCAACAACTGGAAGCGCTGAGATATTACCTCATTTAAAATTTCATTCCCTTCAAAAATATACAATTTGGAAATATCATTCGATCTGTTTTATGCGCTCAGAAAACAGACTCCCATTTTCTGTATTTGCCAAACGTAAATGAGAAGAAAGTAATGAGACGTAGTGAGAACGTAATTAGAGAAGACCTAAATAAGAAAGTGAACTCGTCATCCACGCCTGGAAAGTCTTGAAAATTGGCACCTGTTTTTGAGTGCTTGAAACATGTCGACTATTATTTTCAGTTCGTATATTTTAAGCAAATCAAGTTGTAAATCTAGTAATATAGCAAATACTACAGGGAAATGGTAAAATTTACAATGCTTCTGCTTCTATGATAACTTCAAATATCTTGGTTATTCTTACCGAAACGTTTTGGTAATGATTTTTATAAAATTAGCAAAAAATATGTTTTTATAATATGTTTCTATAATTTGGTAATTTTAGAATAATTACTTATAGCATGGTAAAAAAAAACAATTTATTCGGGGAAAAGAACTTTTCAAATTTGTATTTTTTACTACATGTGTGGTAATGTAAAATATCGATTCACTTATATAATGAAAAATTTATGGTAATTATCTTCATATATATGTTTCTTTTCAAATGCCTTGAAGTTTTTTGACAAAAAAAATTTTTCTTTCAAAATTTTATGTAAGCGTGTTAATAGGTAAAAAAAATCTAAAAAAGTGTTTGAGTTATGACGTGAAAGTAATTTAATCGCAGTTGAATGTAAGTGAATGCTGATTCTACTGCAAATAAAAATTTTACTATATTTTTATTTCGTTTCGTAAATAAAGAAAAAAGAAAAAATCATTTTTATATTAATCACATTTTTAGAGCTTAGGTAGGCAAACTCTTTCAAACTGCGTTATTAATTAACCGTTCGAAATGGTACGTAAGTTTGCTGCTAATCTAACAAATTTAAGTGTAAATGTATATCATTTATGAATGCATACAAGCTTAACAACAACTTCCTTCATTCCCTACAGATATCCTTTCCTCACCATCTAAATTACAAATCTGTCCATACAACACCATACATTTCCATACTCCATCATTTAAAATATTTTAATTTATTGTCATAGTTTGACAGTTGTATATGATAATTCTAAGGTATGGTTATTTTTAGAATAACTTAATTGCAACATTTTAAACTATAGATTACCTAAACATTAAAAAGGTAAACATAATTTGAAATAAAAAAATATTGAGTTAAGTTGCTATGACAACAATACAAATTCAAAACCCCTAGTGAGCCCTATTATTTCTTTTTAGATAAATATTTTTAAGGATATACATCAGTTAAGAATAAGACACAAATCTCGAAAAGAATAAATAAACGAACTTAATTTACTTTTTACTATGAGAAATGAACAATTCAGTGAAAAAAAACCTTAATGCAAAGAGTCATTAGATATCACTAGATATCAAATGAAAGTCTGCCAAAGAATTATACTTACATAAAATAGTTTTAATAAATTTAAAATCTACATGTTCGAAAACAGCCGTATGCTTTTCCGGAAAATAAATGAATTTTTCTTTCAATATTCACAATGTTATCAACTTTCAAAAACCTTAAGTTCATAGAAATCGCAGAACATGTTTGGTGCTTCTTTTATCTAAAAAGAAACCCATATTTCGTTGGTTTAAATATAATAAATGTTAGCGAAAGTTTCTATTTTTTTAAATGAAATGCAAGCATTTTTTTCATATTAATGATACCTTCGTGTTTAACATTTTTTTCACGTTATATTTTTTTTAAAATTTAAAATAAAATGTAGTTAAAACTGATTTAATTACAGAAACTCAAAGTTTTCTGAAAAACAGACATAAGACAACTATTTTGAACACAGAGTTGGACGATGTCAGAACGGAATGCGTGTAACCAGAATGTAATCTAGTAGTTCTGAGAAAAAATACAGTAATTACCATTAAAGAGCAAATTCGTTATACAAATATACATTCAATAATTTTACACTCCAAACAATATATTTTATCAAATGTAAAAGGTAGGAAAAAATCTTAAGTTCATGTAGTAACTAATCACTATAAATTTAATGAATATTCTCAAGAAACTTTAACAGATGGAAATGGTTTTAATAATACAAAAATGTTTCAAGCTCTTAACAATAGACATCCCAGATTTCTAGAAGGAAAACAAATTATATTTGAAAAATCTCTGTTTCGTTTTCTTCATTCATATATGGCGAGTCTTGAGAATACACTAAATGATTTTGCCATAACTTCCAATATAGAGAGATCAACTTTATTAACTACTCTATTTTTTTAATATTTTCACATTAGATATAAGCTCACAATTCAGGGTAATTGGGGATACAATAAAAGCTCTCTTAATAGGGACAAATTAAATGTCAATTTTATTTCTAATAAGGAAAAATATTTTAATAAATATTGAAATATTAAAGCAATGAAAATATTTACTTTCCAATTTAAAGATAATGATGCATATAAACTTCAAGGTCTGATTAACAATTTTTCTTTTACTACTCTTTAAAATTCTCTGCTTCAATTGTTTAAAAGCTAAAATGAGTCAAAACTCTATTTTTCAAATGTTTAAATTTTGTAATATATTTAACAATTTAAAGAATAGTTTGCCATTAAAACATTTTAATAATGAAACTGAAATCTGTAAAACTTTTGGTAGAACTATTTTTAATTATAATGATATCAGCTAACATTTATAGAAAATTAATATATCCGATTATCAATGTCTATTGTGAAGAAAAGAAATATTTTGAATTTGTTGATAAACGTCATAAACATAATATTACTGGTAATTTCAATATTAAAAATATTAGAACTAAGAAATGTATGTTATAAAGTTCAAAATTAAGACCCATTTTTCATAGATCAGTTAATAAAATTCTTAAAAAATTTCTTAATGATCTCAATAATGCTTTATTTAAAGCCTTTACTTAATGTTTTGTTAAAGCCTTTACCTTCAGGAATGTTAAAGAAGGGAAATGGGCTGTTCATTAATGTTTTAAAGACTTTATTTTTAACGTAAATCATTAATAAATTAAATAACAACAATTCAGCATAATTTTTTGTAATTGAACTTGCAATTGAATAACTTCAAAAGAATTTTGTATTATCCCCATAGACAAAGCTAACAGTATTATACAATCTTCCGTTAAAAAAGATTTTCTGTTGAACTCATAAATAAGGTATTAAGAAAAAAATTAAAAATTTTAAGCTTAGTAATTAAAAAAATAATATCATTAATAAAAGAGCTTTAATTTTCTATAAGTGGTAAAAAATTAAGATTAATACGGTTTTCATACTTAATTTACAGTCCAAAATTTCATAAAACTTACAATTACTTAACAGTGGCTGGGTGGCGCAGTTGGTTTGTCGTCGGCCTTCTGAGCCCAAGTCTGCGGATTCGATCCCCGGCCCAGACACCGGATTTTCAGGATGCAGAAAATCCTCAGCGGCCATGTCGTATGATTATGCGGCATGTAAAAGATCCCTGGAGTGCCTTATTGGCTCTTGGCATTTCCGGCAAAATTAAATTCCTAATCCACTTTAGCATCCAAATAGAGTCTCGGTGCTGCCATCTAGTGTGGCAGAAACTAGACGTCCAAATTAACATGACCAACAGTATCTTACCCATTGTGGTGGTCCTGAAAAAGTGGATACCACCTCTGGAGAACGCACTAGGTNAATTAAAAGACTTGCATGTTAGTCTGACGTGTGCTTTCTTGGTTTAGTGCAGGGTTTCTGAAACTTTTTGCTGTGTGGGGACACCATAGTAATTGCGACTATTTTGTTTGAACTCATAAACGCACGTGATTGAAATTGTCTGTTTTTTCACTTGTTCAGAAACACTCATGTTATTTAAGCAACTTCTACACTGTCGCAGTTTTAAGTCATTAACTAAAATTCTTAATTTTAAATCATACAAAAATGTGAGGAATTTAAAAAAGAAATAAATTTAAAAAATGCAATTACATAATAGAAATAAATTCGTTTACTTAAGTAAATTCAACCATTAACTATAATCTGTCCATTAAGAGTAGCCACTTTGAAAGTTGGTACTAAGAAATTAGTAACAAATCATTAGAAATTAAGTAACAATTAGTTAGAAATTAAGTACTAATTATTATTAAGTACCGATGAGTATGCCTATTTATTTTAAATAATAAAATCAAAAGAGCCGACATGCGACATGCGAAGTGATTCTTCAATATTCTTCTCAATCTCTTGATTTCCTGGGAGTTAAAGATGAAAATGTCACAAACATTTTTGTCGTAGAAAAAGAATAAAACTAAAAACTATGGTAGTTTCAAAAATTATTATGAATAATTATGCTACTTCTAGACAAAAAAAAATATTTGGTGATTTTAAATTAATTTTATAAAAGGTAAAGAATTTTTCAAAATTGCTAAAATTTGTGGAGACTCCCTGCTACAGACTACACGACCTCTATCGGGTTCGTGATTCACTCCGGTTTAGTTGAAGAATTCCAAATGCCCTGAATTTAAAAGAATAAAGAGTTCAATAAAATATTAAGGAAAAGATGGTACACCACTCTGTAAATTTTTTCATGTTTTTCAAAATATTCAAGTTCTGAAAGTTGGTTAACGACCTTAGCCAAGACAAAGAGTTCAAAAATGCAAAAAAAGTGAAATTTATTTTATAAAAATACAAAAAACTGTTTTGTTTTAAAAAATGCTTAACGTCCCTTAATATATAAATTAAAAAATAAGTAAAAAATATTTAATATAAATCTACAAATCAGCATTTTTTCCTGAATATATCATAACGAACTTGAATATTTGAAGAATTCTAAATTTATATTTTTAGCTTTCGTTGCATATTTTAAATTTCAAATCTTCTCAAATTCAAAACGAAAATAGTTCGTCATAAAATATTATTCTTCCCTCCATTCTAATTTTCTTAGTTCCAAATAGTTTCCTCAAATTCCGAGCAATTCGCATATAAATAAACAGTAGGTCTATGTTAGATGCAAAAAAAATTATTGGAATACATTATGAAAATGTTATTTTCATTCCGTATAGCGTCTTCAATGTTATTTCAATAGCTATTCGATTGAAAAGCATGCATATTTTTCACATTTGCAGTTGATGTCGATGGCCAACCATGCACATACCAACTGAGATTATGCTGAATTTGAAAATCAAATATTCGAAACTTTATTGCTACATCAAAAGGGTTTGATCTCACATTAAACTATGAAATGTATTTCTTCATCATCGCTTTGAGTAAGAGGTACTTTAAAACTCCATATGCTCGAGTTCATCTGCTTCTTTAAAGCGAGAATATTCCAAAAATTGCGTTTAGAGAGTAATTTGTTAGAAATCAATAATACAGGGGATATTTTGCTTTGCTTAAATAAAATGAAACGAAGCCGTGTATCGCAAAATTGTATTTTAAAACTAGAATAAATATTAATAATAGGGCCAAGTTTTGCAAAATTTAAAGAAATAAGAGTGTCATTTTAATAATTATTAAAATAAATTCAAGGAAAAAATTTAAGAAGTTATGTTTACTGTATTTGCTATGAGCAACTGCTTTGTTATGACTGTATCCTTACTGGTCACATTACTACCAGTTAAATTAGTACCAGTGGTTACATTACCAGTTTTATGCGAATTAACAGTTGTGTTACAGTGCTGCCCCCTAGAGTAGTATTTAAAAAAAATCAGCCGTGTGTTTTAGACCTTCATTTCATTTGCATGGCAGTCGGAATCGACTATCATAGCGAGTTAAATAGATATTTTAAGGATGATAATTTATCAAACATGAGGAAAAAAAAACTGTCAACAAGTTAAACTATACCAACATATTTCAGTTTATTTATAACTTTGATATCAAAACTGCATTCATGTCTGCAATCCCCTGATTTTACTATCTTAGAGATTTTGTTATCTGAGAAAAAAGATTGATATAAACTATGGTAAGATTTTCCACGTTTCTGGATCTAAGGGACCCCCAAGATGCTCGGTTATTTTTACCGAAGCACTTTGCAAATGATTTTTGGTAAAAAGTGAAGAAAAACAATATGCTTTTATAATATGTGATAAAATTCATTCTGTAAATATGGCAAAATTTGGTAATTTAATCTTGTTACCTGAGTAAGGTGTGAAAATTATTTATTCCGTTAAATTGATTTTTCTGTTTTGTATTTTTTCTAAATGTGTGGAAATAAGAACTATAATTTTGCAAAAAAGAATTTCCGGTAGACTCGTACTATATGAACTGAAAAATTGCCAAATGAATGGCTAAAAACAGTAAATTAGGTTTTATTACCAAAATAACTGTCTTTTTTTTACCAGTAATGACTTTATAGTACGGTAATTTAACCAGACTTTTTCCCCATGTAGGTTGAAGATTATTTCTAATATTTAGATTCTCAATCTTTCAGTTTTTCGTATTATTAGAATGGGATATTCAGATATCTCACACAGCCTGCTATCTCCTTATGACAAAAAACACTATTTTAAAGGCGAAATGTGCCTAAGCAAATAGATGCACAGTAAAATTATCACTGTTTAGTGCAGGGATGGGCAAATTTTTTTGGTCGAGAGCAAAAAAATCGAGAAAAGAAGTTTGGTGAACTAAGTAAAAAGATCTAAAATGAAAAACAATATACAAGTTTTAATTTAGACATTTAATGAGACGAATGAAATACCGATATCATTTTTAAACGTTCCTTATGTTGAGGTTTCAAGTGAGATGTATTTATTTTAAGGAACGAGAATAAATGTTTGTCTGTTAGTCTACTTCTGAAATTTATTTTTTTAAGGTTCACAGTTATAAACACTTGTTCACATATATAAGATGAAGCAAATATAGCACTGATTTTCTTAGCAATTTGGGAAACTAGCTTTTCTCAATGATTTGTGAAACTCAACCTTTGTCATATTTGGAAACAACTGCCTCTGATCACGCCGATCCTAATCTGAACGATCCTAATTCTTTAAAGAACTTCTGCTTTCAACATTTTACTAATTGAAGCAATCTGTGCAAGCTATTCCAATCAGTTTATGTGTTGTAGAACAACAATAGAGAAAGTAAAAAGGTTATCCATACTTTCTTAAAAAAAAGAAACAACAAAAATAGCTTTAAGCAAAGTAGACAAGAAAATCGATGTATATTGTTTATATTCGCCCTCTGATCGGCAAGTTTTTGGCTCAATTTTGAAAAGTCGTGCATTTAAAATTTGACTTCTCGAGAAAAATTCCAACGATTTCTTTTAAACTTTGCATTTTGTATTCTAATAGATTTAAGGATTAGCAGTTGTTATCTATTCGAAAACTCTTCAGGAGCTTATTGCAAAAGGAAAATTTTATGAAAAAAATTTCGTAAATGCACTCTAAAAAGTAACTGTAAATTCTGGTCACTGTAAGACTGGGTCACTGTAGTTTTAAATATTTTCCCTCTTAAATATGATCTACATAGGACTTTCACGATTCTATAAAGACAGTTGAAACAAGGGCTTCGGTAGCTCGAAAGACTGAGCACTCACCTCTCTATAAAGTGACACAGGCTCGAATCCCACCGTTGACTGGGAGTGCGAGTTAAATAATAGAGGCTTTTTTTTTAAAAAACAGAATTTATTTGTTAGAATAACGAAAGTATGTTAGATAAAATAACAGTACTCGTCTGCTTAAAAAATGTGTTCGTTTTTAAATAAATGCATTTTTCTGTGAAGTAAACAGTTTTATGTGGGTAAACAAAGCAGACAGATATTTTATCCCCCCTCCCATAAATTTAACAGATTTCCTTTTACCGTGTAGCATTTCTTATTTCACCGTTTAAAAATAATATCTAATTTATGACCATTTACTTTTAACGGTGATATTGAAATGTAACAATGTAAACAATTGAAAAATACTTTAAATAATTTATTTTAAATAAATGTTACTTTAATAAGTATGAACAGTCTTAGTAAACAACATTAAAGAGAAATACTAGAGAGAATTACTAAATCAAAAATAAATGTCTAAATAAGTAGAACATACAGAAGTAGTTTAATTTATTACCAAAAAGGAATTGTATAAGAAATGTTGGAATAAAATTTCCAACACTCTCAAACCAAACAAGTTTATTCAAAAGTTCTCTATTTTAGTTGCTTATTTCATGAAAAGAAAGAGATCTTACAGTGATAATTATTTCTTGCCCCAATTCTGAAGTGAAAGATAAACACATCTGCGAGACACTGAGTATTTCTCTTTTTCGCTTGATAACTTCTTTTTTGTAAATGTTTGACTTTGGGAAAAACTGTTGGCAACTTCAGTAACTCTAAAATTTTTATTAATGAGTCCCTATTTACTCTTACTTTTAAAAATTTTAATTCAACGAAAACTCATTTTGTATCAAAATGGACTTTTTAATTAAAAACTACAATAAAGAATGACCGCTAAGTGGGATGCATTTATTTGTTTTAAGCCCGT
Source organism: Parasteatoda tepidariorum (assembly GCF_043381705.1). NCBI lineage: Eukaryota > Metazoa > Arthropoda > Arachnida > Araneae > Theridiidae > Parasteatoda > Parasteatoda tepidariorum. The sequence goes on along the minus strand of NC_092215.1, from coordinate 11,767,973 downwards.
ATTTTATAAGTGGTTCAGACTTAAATTGAAATGATTTTTCATTAAAATATTTACTCAAGCAATTATTTTTTTAATACTTCTACAGAATAAGATTATTTCAAAAATCACATAATTAAATTACTTAAAAGATTGGAAACTTAAAAAACATTATATTCACTTAAGCACTTGTCGCATAATGGTTATACACGAATAGAATGTTAAATAAAATCTGAATGTTAAATAAAATTTAATGATTTTCAGTTCACTTAAAATGCTTGACATCAGACGAAATTTTGATACTTTTAAGTTATAAAAGAAATTTATGAATATTTACAAATTGTTTTCCCTTTTTAGTCACTTAAACTCCTAAAAGCTAGTAGATAAGATTATGATGAAAACAGTTATGATTCCTGTCTAAACTAAAAATGTAAAATGTTGTGACTAATGAAAGACAAAAATCTGTTAAAAGAGATTAAAATCAACATCTTTTTTTGCCTATCCGCTTCAATTTACTAATGAAAGTAAATAAAATAATGCTTTCACTTTAATTGAGAATAATTTGCATAATGTAAGTCTCGGCGGTAATTGATTAACCAATTAGATTTAACAAATAAAAATGAATCGAGTTTCTACCATTTCTTATATTTTCAGTCGTCTCTTCTTTTAAGCTTTGGTGTGCTTTTATCTACGCGTGAAAGAGAGTTAGAAACAATAATCCTAGATCACCAATTGGAAAGTGCAGGACGATGGAAAACCTTCGTGTATTGATGAAATTGTGGTACTAAGGCTGGGTTCAAACTCCCATTCAGGCCGTCATGATATTGATAGATTATTTTTCAGGTCATTTGACAGTTTTGGTTGGATATGGTAAAATATTCGTTAAATAAATTGTTATTTAAACATTTTTTTGTGTATTTTATTATAAATCCAGTATTATTACAGTTGAAAAGCTGTAAACCGTTGCCCTTCCCTGTTTTTATGTGATTTTAATGAAGTTAAATAGTTAATTACACGGACTTGCAGTTTGCTTGGTTCTTCGGTCGATTGGCTATACTCCGAGTGGGACTATCAGGAAAATCGTTTAATGTCCTAGTATATCGGATTAGGCTGGTAAAAATCTCTTCTACCAGATGGAAAATCTCTTCTTCTTGTGATCAATAAGATTAAGTTTAATTGATCCATTCTTGTAACCTCTTCTCTTAAAATATAATGAAGATCGTAGTTATCAGGAAGTATTGTTTTTGAAGATATACATGAGCTACGAAGCTTTTTCTTTTTTTACTTTTCCTAAATATATGTTTATGCTGAATATTAAAATATATAATAATATACCTACCTGAAATAACCAGAAAGGGGTCATTTTGGCCCTTGTAAGAAATACGTTAATTTTTAACATTTCATGATCGTCTTCGATTTTTCAGGACTTCAAAGAACGTGAAAACAATTTGTAGAACATAATTGGAGGTCCATCCCATTAAAAAATGTCACGAAATAGTTTTCGTTAAATTATATGGTATATGAGATACTATGCTCGAAATTGCTTAGTTGATATCTTATTGAATTGCGTCTGAATAATAAACCATGTTCCTCCTGATAATAAACCATTATTTTTGTTATGATCCTGAATAGGAAAGAAGTATTGGAGAATCTTCATCTCAATGTAGTTTTAAATAAGAATTAAGAAGAAAAAAAAACTTTAACAGAATAAGTAGTAAATCAACGTCTCTGCATCAATGGCGTATTGTTTCAAATAAGCAATGGATATTTTATGAATGTTTTGATTGCCACAATAATAATAGGTCTATAAATATCAAATGTTTTTGTCCATTTCTTCTATTAATAATTATAATTAAATCTACCTTTATTTCATGATTTTAGTATATATTATAGCTCTGAAAGATATTATATACATATAAAAGATATTATAAAAATAAGCTCTAATATTTCAAGATAGACACTGAAAAAAGTTAACTTTCAAAGTATAAGCTAACGTTAGAACTGCTAAAAGTTTCAAATGTGACATAATAGCTTTCAAAATGAAAAAGTAATTCCGATCAATAGATTAAATTACCGTGGATAAGTGGATAATATAGAAAAATGGAAGAACACCACATTTCACATCATTGTCATTAAATATAAGAGATGGTGTAGAAGAAAACGAACTAACAAGAAGAATATGAAAATGATGATCATTCCATTACCATTTATAAAATAGATGAAAACAGGTTAAAAGAAAAGCGCCTCCAAGAATTTCAAAGTGATCGTAGAATAAAGTGCCTTTCTATTGTTATTCGGAAGAGAAAAGGCATTTTTCGAAAAAGACAAACCATTAACATTATGACCTTTACAGAATAAATAAGTATTTGATCCACAGTCTGTGAGCAAAATTGAAAAAGTTCAGTTCAAAGTAAAATTGCCAAGTCATTAGGCGTCGAATAAATCTGATTATCAAGGTCTTAGGATTTCGATAGATGGTAATTGCAAAAATCAACAGATGCTTTTTTCCAGCTGAAAGAACCATCGTTTCAATTGTTATAAAATCGTATGTTTCCATAACAATATTTTAAAAAAATATCTGTTGTATATGATTTAAATTGTGTTTGATTCTAGTTTTTGAATGTTAAAAGATTTTAACGATTCATCAAGTTATATTTAAGAATTGTATTTATTTCTATGAGTATGTTTGAAATACAGAATATTTTTTTTAAACTTTACACACACATTCCCTTACATTTAATGTATAAAATAAAATGCTCCTTTTAATTTGTAGAAATGGGTTGAATATCACCTAAAAGGTATTTGATACATTTAATAATTTGCTTCATTATTTTATTTAGGAGAAAAAAACTGTTTTAAGCATTAAACTTCAGTTACTGTTATGTAAGAAGCATGCAAAAATGTTAAATGTTTTGCTTGAATACCTACTTTTAATTATAACTTTCCATTTTGCAAATGAGTTGACTATGTTTATTTCATCTTTCTTCATTTGACTTACAAATTCAACTTTTGTTTAAATTATGAAACCACAGTTAACTTTTACAATTAATGAAAACGGATATCGTTTATAAAGTTTCAATTAAATTTAGCTCACGTGGATGTATTTGTATATTAGTTACATTTTATATTTTGTGCAACAACTACTTTTTATGTATATACGTATAATTTATCTTTCTTATATTAAGATATCATTATTTTATATATTGTTTAGAATTTAATTTTACATTTTATTTCAAGCTTCATTATTTTTTTTTCATTTTATATAAAAGTTACTATCATTAAAATCTTGCTCCAAATATTTTTATTCGATTAATTGGCGTTTATATTTTGTTAAATTTTGCATTTTTGCATGCATAGTATTTTTCACTAATATCTCACTTTAATTTTTACATTATTAAAAAACAGACATTTTTTGAATTTCAGACATTATCTACATTTCTATGCATATTGAATCTTGATTATTTTTTGTAATTATAGTTAAATCTTAACTATACATCAAATTGGTTTATTAGATTCTGAACAATAAAACTTAAAAAATAAGCCATTTTAAATCCAAATTGTTATTATCCAGAAAAAATTTGATAGATTTGATAATTTTATTTTGGATTTTATCATTTATAATTGCATAGCTTAAAATCAAGTTAATCATATTATAATATGCACACCTCACAATTCAAAGAGATTTTAATCAAATTAGAAATAAAAAATATAAATAAGTATTAATTTTTTTTAGATAAATAAGTAAATGAGCTTTTGAATTGCGTGTAATTTTTTCTCATTATTAAGTTACAGAAATATGAGAAAATAAGCATAAATTAAAAGGATTATTAAGAAGTGTGCTCTTTTAGCTGAACAATTTGGAACACACGTTTTTGCTCTCTGCATCCATTTCCTCTTTATTTTCAGACTTAAGTATCAAGAGTTTTCCAAAGAAATTGTTTTCGATAAAAAAGGGTCTAATTTCGTAACTTAGAACATAATCTGCATTAATTAGCTAACGGATTTAAGATCAACAATTCAAACTATTGAAATAATTATGTGAAAATATCTATGCACTAATTAGTCAACATATTTAATATCAACCCCTCTAACCTTCAAAAATCATTATGTGAAAATCCAAATCCTAATTCTTGATCCAAAGACTCTGATCCAGAGCCCAGATCCAAAGTAATTTAAGTGCTTTTTATGTAATGTTATAGAATAACATGAATGCTAAAATAAGCTTTTCCATGCAAAATTAGCTTCTGCCACAAAAGATTTGAGGCTTCTAGAGCATTTACAATTTCAAAAGCCACTGCTAAATTTTATTTACAGATTACAAACCTCATAACTCGAACTATAATAGATACATAACTGAAACAATATCTTAGATTATCCAAATTCTAGTAAACAAAAAAAATTTTTCAACGAACAAAATGAGTTTACATTTTTTGTAGCATATGCTTGTTATATATAATTTTTTTCATTTTTTCTTCAAATTTCGTCTCTAAAGCATTTAACAAATACCGCAAAGATGCGGAATATAAAACTATAAACACATTCTCAACCAAGTATACAATTTTGTTTCACTATTATTAACGATGAAATAGTTTCCAATATTTTCTTTACATATTTATATTAATACTGATGCTCCAGTTATGAAATACAGCATGAATCACCATTGACTCTTCTGTATTAAAGGTAAACTCTTTTGAACACAGCTCTCTTCCAAAAAATAATTCTTCAAATTTCCACTTATTTGCTGTTATTTAAACCTAAGAGAAACAGTTATTTATCAATTGAAATTTTTTAAATTAATGAAATTAATTATTTATTATTTCTTTAATATGATTGCAGAAACATTCAGACTACTTTTATATTTTGTTTTTACAAATACAAATCCGATAATCTAAGAGATATTTTTGTAACTATTAGACTGTTTTTCATAATTAAAAATTACCAGGAAATATTTTTGCTTGCAAGTAGAGGATCAGAAAAAGAAATATGGAGAAAGGACATCAGTGTAAAACAAAGGTTAATAAATGAGCAGAAACCATTTAATAGTTATTAAAGGTATGGAATTAATTGAAAAAAAAATTCTTTGTTTTTAAGGTTTTAGTACAGATTTTCATCAACTGTTAAAAGAAAACAATTTTTACTAAACTTTAGCTTGCCTTTTTATTTATTGCAACCAAAATTTAATTCAACATCTACGAACAAGTTACTCTTCCAAATAAAAACTGAAAGCGAAGGTCTTGAATCCTTATTTAAGCTACTGGAGCAAAACAAAATCCTTATTTTCCCCTTCTTTAATGACAATTTAAAGTCAAAGCTCCTTGAACTTCGTTTTAGTGCTTTTAAAGTTGTCTAGTATAAAATGTTTTAAAGAAAAAAATGTTAGCACATTTCAGAAATCTAAAGCATAAAATAATATTACTGCATTAAGTCTTTTTCTCTTTAAAAACTCCATAAATAATATTTAACGTTTTCAAACTTTAAAATCCCATTTTAATATCAATAAATAAATGAAAATATTTTCATTAAATGACTTAGTTTTGAAGAATATTATTTTTGAATATTACATTAGTTTGACTAAATTAAAGTAATGAATAATTGTAATTACCTATTCCCAATATTAACTTATTTATATTAATATATTGCAAAAATATTCAAACATTTTAATAACGAATAAAGTAAGAATGTAGATGTTGGGAAACAAGTTGACAAATTATATATTTTTCATTAATAAAATAAACCGAATTAATTAAATAATGCTTTATAGTAAAATTAAATAAAAATAAAGTTTTTATAGTCATAGAAATTTAACTAGCTACTTAACACTTTTCCAAAACTATTCATTTGACTTTAAATTTTATCCCTTATGTTGAAAATCAAAAGTTGTATATTTTAGCAAATTTAAGCGACCCTTCCTCTTTCGGCAAAACTCACTGTTCATAGGGTAGAGACAAGAAAAGAAAATTATACATATTTTTTTAATACTCCTTATTTAATATTCAAAAATAAATTTATTATGGATATTTACTCAGTTTGGCAGTATATTTCGTTACATGTAAAATACAAGACCGCGACCCATTCACAGTTTGAGATGCTGATACTATGCAATATTATGCCAATGTAATTCTGCAATCTGCAGTTTTTGATAGGCTGTTAAATAGCTCGTATTGCATTAAATAGCATAAAATTATTGTATAAAAGAGCATAAAGTTAATGTATAAAATAGCATAAAATTACAGTATTATTGTATAAAATTATTTCATTTTTTCATTTAGACTTTTTTACACAATAAAACATCTTTCTCAAATTCTAAGTACCTTGATAATCTTTTTTTCCTCTTATCCCAATAATTTTATGAAACATATTTTGAAAAGCACAATATTCCATAATTTATTCAATATTTCACTTTTTTTACAAAAAAGTATGGTTAAGCCAGAACGTTTTTTTTTAGCTGCGTAGTTTACATGTTTTCTAATAAACTCACAATACCTTACAGGTTTCCTATATATCGTTATTAGAAAAACAAATGTTCGTGACAATATCCAAAGCGTCTCTTATACCCAAAAGTGACAAGCAGTCAAGCTTAATGCTTATAAGTATGCAATTTTGCTTCGTTTCAAAATTTTTCCTGAAATTGTTGAATATTTTAATCTAAAAGAAAATTATGGGAGTAACAGTTTGCTTGAAATTTCCCTTGACAACAAAACACGAATAAGATTCTACTCTCGTCGAAATATTTATGGCATGACATAAACAAAATGTCTGATACTTTTACTGCGTTTTTGCTTAAAAATACTTATTTCTTTTCAAGACAATATTAGTTTTCACCGAAAAATTTACTGCACACTTACACTCTTTTCTTTTTGGGTAATAGCTTTATTTTTATCTTTGTACTCAGATTTCTTACAAATTGTAACTATAACTTGATTTGAAAAAAAATTTGAATATAGCTCAGACAAATTCATTAAAATACATATAAATCTAAAACAACTGAATGCTTTTTGTTAATATTTGGCTTACTTAACCAAGTTCTTTGGCTTACTTAACCAACTTCATGAAATTTCAAATTTAAAACGAATAGTTTAGTTTGCATACTAAAAATTAAAACTTTATAGAAATTTTCGTCTTTTAAACTATACTTTAAATTGATATTGTTCAGTGTTCTTGGCATGAAACATTATGGTTTTCAGCAGTTTATTGTTGCTTGAAACGACAGTGTGAAGTTTATTGGACCGATTGTTTTTACTTCGCTATGCAAAATATAATTAATCAAAAGATTCCAATATTTTGCAGGAGGTTCACATAGAAAGAAACATTACCTTAAAAAGTTACCTTAAAAGTTACCTTAATTGTAAGGCAATTGCATTTCAGGTAAGAAAAAAGAAGACGTAATTCTGATAATAAAACCAAAATATACGGTATTTAAACCATTCAATTGGTAATTTGTCAGCTGGTATGATATCTGGTTTTCAAAAATATAGCACTAGAGAAATTTAGAAATTAGAGAATTGGTAAATTTCACCAAATAAATGCCATGCTCGAAAGTATCATGATAAAATTGCCAAATTCTGACACATGTACGAAATTTTAACACATATTATGAGACCATACTTTACTGTTAATTTTACCAAAATCATTAACAAGCACTTTGCTGAAAATTACCGAGCTTTTTGGTATTTCCATAGCTCCAAATTTTCCCATATTCTGTTAGTTTTAACCACACTTTTTTCTCTTCTAAATTTTACCGCATTTATAATCAAAAAAAGAGTTTAATGATACTATATTTTTTTGTTCCTTCTACCAAAAGCCGTTATCAAAGTTTTCTCAGTTATTATTAACGCGCTTTCTGCATTTACCACAGAACCAGATTTTGATAGAGCGAGAATTTTCAATATTTTGGTAGTTTTTACCTTAAATTTTTTTCTCTGTTCGTAATATTTTTTCCTCTTTCTATTAATATTAATTATTTCTGAGCAAATACTGTGAGACTTCAAAACAAGCATTTTTTTTTTAATTCAAGAGAAAATGGTCCCAGGCTACAATCTGGTTTTGTCCATAGGACCACCACATACTGTACCTTGGTTTATTACATTTTACTCTTCAGGTAACATTTATTTTGAGTTATTTTCTTTTAATTTCGATATTTTATAAAATTTAAATATTCATGCCTCAAAAATTGCTTTTTCTTCTGTAGCATGTAAAAACTAAATGTAATCAACTTAAACATAAAAGTGTTACCTGCAGATATTTTGGAAAAAATACTTCAAAAATTAAAGCTTTGCTAAAAACAAGCATTTCAACATTCTTAAGAGGCTTAGTTCATAAGGAAATATAGTTGTGCTAACTATATCTCTTATATTTACCTTGCATCTATCTAAAGTAGGAGACTATTTCAAGGTACAATATACAGTCTGTGGCCAAATTATTAGACGATCTTTAAGATTTTATGCAAAATCTTAATTATCATTTGATACTATACAGCTGTATTGTTTTAATGTGACAGGAATTGGTTTGCACTTGTTTACATTCGTGTATCAATTGGTTAAATTAGACAATATATAATATAAATACGACGATTGGATAATTTACGATATATATTAAATAAATATAGAATATTTGTCATATCAGGTATTATATTAGTATATAATAATAATTAGACGAAATTTTTAAACGAACTGTAGTTTTTTTAATAATGACATGTTTTTGCACGAATTTATATGCAATACTTTTATATTTAAACATACATGTAATTGATTTTTATTCAAGAGACTTTTTACATACTTCCTATTTGTATTTAGTTTTAACGAATTGCATTACAATATTACACATTGATGCACAAACGTAAACAAATGCAAACTCGTTTCAGTCGCATATAAACAATAAAGCTGAATAATATCACCTAATAATTAAGTTTTTACAGGAAATCATATAGTGCGTCTAAAAATTTGTCCTGGGGCAGAGGATACTGAATCATGGTGCATTACACACATGGGGTACAGCATGCATATACTTTTTTGATATTAAGATTAACAAAAATAAATTTAAAAATTTGTATATTCTCTTAAATAAATTTTGGCATTTTTAGTACAGTTATCAAACATAATTTTTATAGGGTTTTATTCACAAATCAAACTGATTAAAAAATATTATTCAGCTGCTAGAAAGCCAAAAAAGACATACCTTACATGCACTTAGAAAACTTATAATGGTCCAAAACAGAAGAGATAGTATTTTTTTCTAGCGTAGGAATAGTTAATGTTTTTTTTTAATGTACAAAGTGCAGAATACAGCCACTAGGAGGTTAAAAGTAAATGCGGTTCAAAGAATAAATATACTTGTTTAGCTCATCAAAAGCAAATGTTTTCAAAAGCAAAATTAAGATTTAAGAAACTGAAAATTAAATTTGTTTCAAAGTTGCGATAAACAAGATAAATGAAGTGGAAAATGTGAGAATATTACTTTTTTATCAAATTTTGTTGAAACAATTATGATTGCTAAATAAAGACACAAAACTTGCTACCTCAAAAATTAATTAAGTAATATTTTCCTGTGATTTTATTTATTTGACCGGAAAAATAATTTATCTAAGTTATTAGTTAAAAGAATTAAACACCTATGCCTTAATTTTTAAAAAAATATAAATCAATATTGAACCCTTTGTAAAAGACTCGCAGTAATAAATGCTTTTGTAATCATTTTTAAGCATTTCGTTCAAACCCGTATAAGGAGCATTTCAAAAGTACAACTTCATTCTTATTACTTTATAATTAAGACAGTGGATACTTTATTTTCTCAGAACGAACATAAAATACGATAATACTTTATATTTTTACAGAAAATGACATGTTTGTTATTAAAAAAAGAGGAAATGTGACATTTTGCTTTTGATGTAAGCAAGTTTGTTATGCTAGTTAAGTTTGTTATTACTAGTTAAGCTTTTTTTCATTTTGCTTTTTATAATTCTGTATTCAGTAGCGATCTAAACTAGATTGAATCAGTAATAATTTTGAAATTGTAGTATAAATGTACTGTTTAGGAAACATTAAAGTGAATATAAGGAAAACCGAGAATGAACTTATAATACCCGTTTCTTGAAAGAAAAATCATAAATTTTTTTTTCAGTTTACTTTATTTATTTGCTGACTGAGAAAGATGCGACTTTAAAACGTAAAATTAGTTCAGATAATTTTTTATATTATTTTAAATATTTATTTATTTATAATTCTAACAGAATATTCTGAAGCTTTTGACTAAAATAAATTAGATATACAACTTCATAACAACATTTATGCAATTCTGTATAATATAATGTAATATAATATATAATTTTTTGATAAATATTAAACATTCAAAGTTAAAAAAAAATATTATAAGAAGCATTTTAAAGATTACGCTTAGAAATCACCCTCTAAAAAATATTTTACATAATAGCCTGAAAAGTACCAAAGAAAGTGTCTTGTGCATTCATTGAATGTAAAATGGAATATACATTTTGCAATCTAAAATTATATACAATTTTAAAATTCAAAATCACAATATCACAAATCTAAATTATTTTCATAATATTTATTTCATCCCACACATCGTATGATTTATTTTATCCTCCAAAGTCTTTTAAGAAGTCCAACAAATGGTGTGCATTTCCAATATTTGGAGGATTCCACTTTGTAATTCGTGTGGCGTGGATTCATCTGGTATTCATAACATTTGAAAGGGAGTGCATGCTAATGTTGCTATGGATATCTCTAACATAAACAAACCTAACCTCAATGATCCCCCAAAAGTCAGGAAGAAATTTGCATAGAGTCTTAACTTTCGCTTGTAAAGCGTGTTTTGGAAACAGAAGTTGAATCCTTGTCTAGTATTTCCTCTTTACATATCTTAAGGAAAAATATAAACTCAACTCATGTAGTACAACTTGTAGGGATTTGGAAAACAAAAAGTGGTCATATTTTCTGAAATTTAAATAGAATCTCTTATAAAATATTATTTTGCCTCTTGTGTAAACTAAGAAATTTTTATAAATTTAGAAAGCATCTGAAGTATTCAGTATTTAAATATTAGTGAAATATTTAGTTAGTATAGTAATTTTAGTTTTGAGAACATATTTAAACTAGACTTTTTCATTATATCGTAGCGCTGTTCAGTTTAGAGTAAACAGTGCTATGTATAATCACAGCAATGTTTCCTGACAACAGAGTAGAATGAAATTTTGGCTAATTTAATAAAAATTAATATAATTAAAGTTATAATATGTATATAATGTAATATATAATATATATATAGTATTTAAAATATTAATGAAATATTTAGTTAGTATAGTAATTTTAGTTTTGAAAACATATTTAAAATATACTTTTTTATTATATAGTAGCACTGTTCAGTTTTGAGTAAACAGTGTTATGTATAATCACAGTACTGTTTACTCAAGACAGAGAAGAATGAAATTTTGGCTAATTTAATTAAAATTAATGTAATTAAATTTAAAAATTGAGTTACGATGCATTTTAGTTATAGTCATGGAAAACAGCGTAAAATTGTAAGTAATAATAAAATATTTTATAAGGTAATATTTTCCAAAGAGGTCATTTCAAGTATTTTTTCTAAAACATTTTTTTTCTAATAATTTTACTTTATGTATGTTTCTTTTCTTTTGTAAAAAATACTTTTTTTTATCTAAATAAAACATTTTGCATGAAAACCACTTTCTTTTTTCTAATATGCGTCCAAAGCGACTGATTTTATTTTACATTTTGTTATTATTCACTATATTTATTATTAAATTCTTTAAAATATCTCAAAAAATAATAACAAGAGTTTTGAATATGATGTTCCAGTACAAAAAAAAATCAAGTTAATAGAATGTATATTTAGTTTGCGGGAGTGGAGTTGGCAAACTTTTTGTGAACATTGTATAAAGATTCTAATTTAATGAAGTAATAAATTTTTCCTCTACTTATCAGCTGTAAGGAATTGGTATTTTAAGGCAAATCAATGGAGCTACTTTACCATTAAAAAAATACTTATCAAGAATTCTTCAGTACTAAATCTATTATAAAGTCTTAACACGTGGATTGCAACTATGTAAGAATAGTTGTAATGGTATATGTATCGCATAAATGAGATTGACGACCAATACTTGTTTTCCTGTTCTTTATTGATAAGATAAATTAACCTAATTGATTGGTATCTGAAAAGTTAGCCGAGAAAACGGCTTACTCTATCGATTTCAGCGAGAATCTACCAGGAAGTTAATAAAGCATTTATTCCACTAACGAATCGGAAGAAGATATTGAACTGCAGTCAGATTCACTATAAGCCAGACATCAAAGACTGATTTTCTTTCATAACTAAATATTACAATTGAACAAACAAACTTATTGGAATATTATAAAAAAAAGTTTATCGAATTGTGGTAGGCATATGCGTAGAATGATAGTTGAAAAGGAAAACAAAGATGAATATAGGATTAGTCAAATAAAAAGTGTTCACCTAAAAACCGTTACCGATTTAAAAAAAATTATTCAAGAAATGAAAGGACATTAAATGAAGTGTGGTATGACATTCACTTTTTATCACTAATTTTGTTTGAACCATAAACAAAGCAGAGAAAATATTTAAAAAGAATAAAAAAATTACCATGACCTGAATGTTTTAAATTACTTCATGTCAGCAATTGATAACCCTTATCTTAATTCATTTGTTAATATTTAATATATTTTATATTGGGAACTAAATTCTTATATATATATATA
>NC_092215.1:11709407-11754849 GCF_043381705.1 Parasteatoda tepidariorum | reverse complement strand
ATGTCGACAATCACAGATATGCTTTGGTGAATGTCCGAAATATTTATTACATTCGATTTGATATGAATTTATTCGTGGATATAATTACATTTATTCGATATTTTAACCCTACACTGATGTTTTTTTAAGGTTAAGTGCCATTGCCCGGTATATGTTTGCCTGATTCTCCAAACACTGATGTTTCTTCTAATCTATTGTCAGTAAGTATTAAAATATAGAATAAATATAAATATTTCAAATAAATATAGTAATATTAACGAATAAATTAATATAAAATTGGATATAACAAATATTTCGGACATTCACCAAAGCGACTATGTGATTGTTGACATTCGCCGGTGAGAGTCAGAAATAAGGGTATTTAGCAAATATTTCGGACATACACCAAGGGACTACGCGAATGTTGACATTCACCGGTGAATGTTGACATTCTCCAGATTTCGGTGTTTCACCGTAACATATATATATATATATATATTAACCCTATTGATAAATTAATATAATACATAAAAATCTTTCGGTTATCGAGTTTGATATTTTCGCCTTGTTCAAATCCAACACGGGCAAATCCGTGGCTAAAAAATTTTATAAATGGCAAACAACTTCCTTCAATATTATTCAATAAATGTTAATTGTTTCTATAAAAATCATCGAATGACAATTTGAAATTTTGTATTTTAAATTAAATCTTTCATTAATTATACAATACAAATTAATACATAAAATCTGGTTTTGGGCCAATCCACGGAAGCAGACAAATCAAATGCGATTCTTTACTTCAGTATGAACGCGCCTTAAAAATGTAACCCACTATCCTCTATTTCACGATTTGAAATCAGGTAATTTAGTAACGTAAATATTTCTAAATCACTTTTCAAGGTAAGTACATTGCATCCGTTCTGCCTTCTCACTTTATATGTTCTTATATGTCCATTTTTTTGTATTTTTCTTGAATATTTGTATTTTTTCTAGATAAAACTTCATTTTCGAATCTCTTTCCCTTTTCTCTAATTTGGTGCACCCTGGACTTCTATATTGATTTATTTTGTTTTGACTATGTTAATACAATATTGAAAATGCTTTTTTGAGGATATATTTGTGTGAACTGATGAAAAATTTATATATTTTCGTATTTTTTTTTCAAATTTTTTTTAATTCGAATATTTTTTTTAATATTTTTAATATTTTTATTTTTAAACTTCTCTTCAATTTTTGCCCTTTTTTTATATTCTAGATAGCAAAAGTTTTTTCTCCTTAAACAGAAGGGAGCAAAAGTTTAGAATCGATATGTTTTTCTGTTCTAACTTTTAACTTTCTCAATAAGCAAACTTCAATAATCATGTAAGAAATAAATTTTTAGCTTTAGTCATTTTATATGGAAAGCGACTAATAATGCACTTGAAAGTTTGAATGTTTTAATTTTGCAGCGCCCAAACAAGAATTTGAAAAATTGGAATTGAAAGTTTTGCGGTGATTAAGTAATCTTTCATTTAAGTTAATCATCTCAAGTTAAGAGAACACATCATATTTTTAATACTTTGTATCAAATCCTTTGTAGCTTTAATGACTGCTGCACACTGTCTGAGAATGGAATCAGATAGACCTTGTGGAGCTTACTTAGCGATTTTCGCCCGTTTCAACTGAAGTAGTTCTGCCTTTGGAAAAATGCTCTCGTGTCTCGGCTTTTCTTCCGATAAATTAAAAAATTTAAATAAAAAAAAAATAAAAAAAAATAAAAAAAATGAAAATAACTTAAATGAAAGGAAAATAAATAAAATAAGTAAAAAGAAATAAAAAAATTTTTTTTGACCTCTTTAGATGTAAAACAACTTGTCACGATTTTTGAGGGTTATTCAGATAATTATCCTGCAAAAGCAAAAGTCCACATAGAATCCTTTTACAAGTATAAGGTAGCTTCTAAAATCTTTTTGTAACCATATTGATCTACAATCTCATCGATGAGCACGAAGAGGGTGATGCCATTATGATGGAAAGCAGAGATTTATTTTGGAGTGGTTGCCATAGCTGAAAGAATTGTGTATGTCAAGTTTGAAACTGGAAGTTTTAACATCAAGCACTCACCTCCTTATGCCTATGGAATTGTGCCCAAAGAACTTAAATACAAAAATTCGCTTCAAATGAAAGTCTAGCTACTAGAGAAAATGGACTGCATCCACACTTTAAACATTTAAAAAATTTAAGAAAAATAACCGGAATCCAGTAATATATTTCATACATCTAACGCACATCAATTTCCTAATTAAAAATTTTACATACTTTTATTTATTTATTCATTAAATATCGGCATGTTATTCTTCGCTTGTTTAATGTAATTTTTTTTACAGCCAATATCATTTAATATTAAGCTTTTTCACAGACATCCAATATTATAGTTGTTCATTCAATAACAATCCCCATTTATTTTAATGAATTCATTCTTATCGTATACTCATATTTCTTTCATACATTTCAATTACATATGCTTGATTTATGATAGTTTATAATTTGTATAATTACCATTCATTCAACACTTTTATTCTCATTCATTATACTTTCATTCATTATTTTCAATTTTATATGGCCACCCAATAGTTAGTTTTGGACCAAATGGGCATAAACTGTTCTTACCCCTTTTTTTCAAATATTATTTATTGAATTAAAAATTTTGTGCATAAAATCCAACCTTTTTAAATTATAGTTTTTGAATTAGTCTGCTTAATATGAGACAATCTTGCTCAAATCCAGTTCAATACAAAATTTCATACTTTGTAATTTGGCAACTTAGTTATTAACATATTTCAAATGATTCCTAGAAATTGTTTGTAAATGTAAATTTATGACTTTTTTCTCTCTTCTTCATTTTTATATTCCTTATTTCTAGAAAAACAAATGCAAGTGCAGAATTGGAGTTTACGTTCTATATACAAGAACCTTCCTCAATGTCTAAAAACTGAATTTTCCAAATCACGTTGTATTTTTGCTTTAGTCTACATAACACAAAGTATTCCCTATCCTTTTCAGATGATTTTTGTTCTCTTTTGTGCTCTCTTCACTAGATCAAATAATGTTAACGAAGTGCTCTCCTTTTTTGGTACTTCCCACTTCACTGTATAGATGTACTTTGTATTGGCTTCATTAATGAATTATAAGAAAGCACTAGTTTTGGAGGAAATAATCGTGTGAGTTGATGAAGTGATTATACCTTTCAGTTGTTGATTTTTCAAAATTTTCCCAATTTTTTATTAATACATATTTTTTTATAACTTTATTATTTCTTTCCTTTTATATTAATAATTCTTTTATTTATTTGACATTTTTATTTTTACTTTTCTGTCAGTTTTAAGCTAGCGTTCTATCAATCTCATCTGGAATTGTAAGTTTTTGCTTTTCAAACCATTTCCCTAATCTATTTTATTGAAAAATTATAATATACAAAATTTTTTTTAAAATAAAAATTCTGTATTTGAGTGATTAATGAAGGAATCAGAAACTACTGTAAATAACTTTCAGATCAATTCCATTTTATGGAGATTTTGTACTGAAGTTGAGCTAATCATTTTTATTTAGAATCAGAAAAAACATACTTTAACAAAGTTCTATATTATATTTTGATCATAAAATACAAACGCTCTTTTGTCATTGCTCTTGTTTTGTCATAGTCATTGTCAATATCATTGCTCTTCTGTCTTATATTTATATGGATAATGCTAGTATTGTTATATTCTTGGTCCTGGACTACATTTAAACTACAAAAGTCAAAATTACTTCACGCTTTAGCATAAAAGTTACGTTTAACGCCAAAACTAATTCAAAGTTACAGGTATCCGAAAAGATAATAACTTAACTTTTAATCACAAAAGCTTCAAACTAGAGAAAGAATTTGAGTAAGAAATTCCTCATTTTCCATAATAAATCGCATTAGTTCTCTAAATAATAATTATGGAAATTAAGTTAGACGCTAAGAGATTATTTCGTTCGAAGATATGAATTTTAATCATCCTAAAAGTTATTGAAATGGTGATGCATACATTTTAGTGGGGATATGTCTTCTTAATAATCTCGAAGATTCAAAAAGAAATCAAATGTCTATCTGACCGCATTTGTTTCTGCCGCTTCGGCGCTTAATTTGAACGACGCTTTAGCAATGCAAAATACGACGCAGTATATGGGATAAATAAAAAAGAAAAAAATTCACGTCGCCAACTTAGGGATCCGTGAAATTGATCTTCTATTTCGAATTCTTTTCCGACGAAATAATCAGGGAAAGAAATTGCAGCAGTTACAGTTTTGTAGATTTCTTTTCTTCGTATTGAAATGTAGAAGAGCTAAATAAATCTGCATATTAGAAACAAATAAAAAAAACAGCATCCTTGAACATTTCTTATTCTCTAAAAATCCATTTAGTTATCTTTATTTTATTTAAAATGACTTGAAAGTAGAAGAGAAAGGTGATTTAAAATAAAGAGTATTCCGTAAAGTAAACCATTAATGTATATAGATATATATACAATATATATATATATATATATAANNATATATATATATATATATATAAGACTGAGAATAAAGCAAAACAGCTATCGAATTTACATTATAGGAAAGTGGGTGTGATAAACAACAAACGAGGCCTGCTTGCAGTAGGAAACAGGGAAGAGTTGAAAGGCAATTATTAGAAACACCGTGAATTTCAACCTCCAATTAAACTAGTTTTAATGTCCATTGCATCTGTTTCCTCTGTTGCAATTTGTCAGAATTTGATGCTGTTTTGTTTTTTCCTATCTTAAATATTAACTTGAGAGCCCCGATATAAGTTATAGATACTTTTGTTTCTTCATTTCAGATAATGATTCCAAAAAAAATATTACGGACGTTCTTGCCAAGACAGGCATGAAACAAATGTAATTTTTATATTTCCGATACATATCTTTCAGATTACTCATGAAATATATTATATTGCCATTTCTCTTCCTGTTTTTCGGAATTGTAATGCATTGAATTTTGGAATCTCTAAATTTGAGTTTGCTTAACTCTTCCCAGATTGTGGAATGGGTTGTGGTCTCTTGTTCTGTGAGGCAATGGGTGACCAAAAGATATATATAAATTCGGGTGTCTCAGTAACAGGAACATATACAAGGAATCACTCAGATCCGGGTCCGCCGGTTGTTGATCACCTCTATTAGACATCAGGAACGGCCAGATCAAACAAAACGCAAATCTTGTCAATTTGATAAATAATTCAAATGTAATTCACCGTGTGACTTGATCACTCAATTACATAATCCATCAACAATCAGAGAAGGGCATCCGCTTTACACTTTGTAAGCTACCCCTAAATCAATGACTGTAGATCAGCACTTTGCTGACGACCCCTCCATCAACGATCTTTCGTTTTGCCCTTTGCACTTTTTAAACAGTCCCTCAGTCAACAATCATTAGCTTTGTACACTGTAAAAAACAATTTTCACAAGCAATAGCACTTCACAATACACTGTTTCAATAATCCAGAACACTAACTCACCATCCGTATTATCCAATTTATAATCGCTTTTCTTGTCGAACACGAAACACCAGCACAATCACGCGAAAACGCCACGTTTCAGTTCCAACGCCATCTTGACAGGAGTACATCAACTGGATAAAAAGCAATGCCAGTCGGAATTCTTTCACTTCAATTTCTCGTCTTCAAATCATTTAAATTACAAATAATACACAAACAATTAAAATTAGTGCAATAAATATCAAAAAAAAAGACTTAGAAAAGTTCCTGGTGGAAAAACACGTCCAACACAGGCCACGGGCTGTTCCCGTCTTCTTTTCCTTCCAATAGAAAAAAAGAAAAGAAAAAGAACTCAAGTGCTGTGAAGACTCTACAAAGCTTTACTTTGTTCGAATTGGTACATTTCTATTGATTTGCAAATCATTAATAAAGAAGTAAAACTAAACATAAAACAATCATTTAACTAAATAAATCTTTTCTTGGTAATGTTTAAGAATTGTTTTATAATACTGGAATAATGCTTTATAATAATGGATTACTTTTGAAAACAATAATTGATACAGGTATAGAAAATGGATAAACAGATTAATGGATTAAAAAAACTTATGAACACTTGTAAATACTAAAAAAAATCATATGTCTGTGAAAAATAAAACTGCTATGATATTTTTAAACTGCGTAAAATACATTTTTTTGACGAAAATTCTCCAGTACGTATTTTTATTTTGGTACAAAACATATTTAAGAGTTGTAGAAACATAAAAAAATAATACTAAAAAGGTTTGGCGATAAAAGTTCTGAAAACGAAAAATTAATATTCTATTAAAGTTTAATTTCCATAAAAAGGAAAGAAAAAAAGGGTAGATTGGCGTGCACATTTTTAATGCATAGTTTAGAAAGAAAATTTTGAAAATGAATTTTTTGGAGAATTTAGGAATCATTCTTGAATTATTAAAACATTCCTTAGCGTTTAAATATAAGCCATAATTCATAAGTCAGTATTTTTAGTGAAGGTTTTCCTTTTCTCAGAGTTAGTATGCATTTGCTAAACAGAGAAGTACTAATCGGGAATGAAATTAGTGTTATAAAAAATAACTGTTTTTCAAAATTCAAGCTTTGACAGTTTTAACAAAGATTTCCCGTTCCTTAGAAAATGTACATTTTCTGATCAGAGTAGGATTAATCGAGAGGAAAATGAGAGTTACAATTTAGCATATTATTAAGACTCAGTAATTTCGTACCGTACACCGTTTCCTCTGTAAGATTGCACAATATATCATTTCCATGGTTCAAATTAAAATAAATTATCTTAGAGTGTGGGAAAGTTAATAAGTTCAGCAATTTAATGAAAAAATAGGTATTCCTCTCTGGTGACAAGGAATTAGCAAAAAATTATAATTGCAGTGTGAAGCAAAAATTTGGTAAATATTTAATCATATTTTTTTCAATCCGGCTTCCGTACTAAGCATTCAACACTATCTACCAATAAGTATTTGGATGCGTGTGATTGAAAAGGAAAGCAAACTTTATTCATAATCAATATTTGGTAGAGCCTCCACCAGAGGCAATTACAGCGGGAACCCTCCGGGGCATACTTTCCACAGGTTCTTGTGTGACGGCAAGTGGTATTTTCTTCCACTCGGCTTGGAGAAGATATGTAAGTCCCTTCACCGATTTTGGAAGGGTAGTACACCCCTTAATTCGGCGATACAACTCGTCCCACTGGTTCTCGATAGGGTTCAGGTCTGGCTCAGGCCAGTCCATTCGATTAACCCCATTGGCACCATACCAAGCCTTGGTGACCCACGCAACATAACAGCTGGCATTGTCGTCGAGGTAGTAACAGGGTAAAACCCGTAACCCGTAAAACTGCCGCAACGTAGGAAGCACATTATCATCCAAAAGAGTGCAGTAGACATCTTGCATGGGACTAATGCCGATGTTGTTCCCTTCACGATATATACCGGCGGAAGGCGTGATGTATCTCAGGACAGCAGAGTCATTTGCAAATATAGTCCGAATACTTATTGGTAGATAGTTTATACAATATTTATAACTTATATATAATAAGTATATACAATATCCCTACACGATATATACCGGCGGAAGGCGTGATGTATCTCAGGACAGCAGAGTCATTTGCAAATATAGTCCGAATACTTATTGGTAGATAGTATATACAATATTTATAACAATGAAATGTTGGTTTGTTCATATTATAAGCTTTTAAATGGTCACAAGAAACTACCACTATCATAAAAATTTAGAAGAAAAAAAAACGAATCAAAATACCGATGAAAGACTTTTAAATTCATTCATTGGACATAAGACAATTCTTCATTTATTGCATTCATTCTTCTTTATTAAGAACTAGGGATTACATTAATTGTCATTTCTGATTTCATCTAACCCGCAACATTATGTTTAACTTATAATGTGGTTTCAGAGCTAATTTCTTTTTTGATTCAGCTCTCTTCTGTTTTTCATAATTGTTTACGAGGCGCATTTTTGGATACGGTGAAGTAATAATCAGTTATTTGTTTGATGATCATCACACTGTACTTGTGTTTAATCATGTCATGGGTTTCCCAGATATGAGTTAATTTTATATTTCCAACCGCATGATGAAACTTGACAGATACTGTACCAAATTTTAAATTTAATTAATTAACAAAAAATGAAAGTCTCATATGTACCAATTATAAATATCTTAAAATTAAAGGTGATGTTACAATTAAAATATATTATGTACAGAGAAATAGGTTATAAAATTTGATAGAGGTATTCAGTCGATGAAGTTTAAAACAAATAAAGAAAATGAAAGAGATTAATTGCATAATAAATTTTGATAATAATTTTGGATCATCATTAATTGATGTACAGAAAGGCCAAAAATGATCGAAAATAGTGGAGGGAAACATTGCTAAAGTGCCACTGGAATTAACCCAACAGCAAGGGCTCGTGGTCAAGATAAAGTTAATGGACGACTGAATAACATCTATAAAATTATACACAACAATAAATAAGTTGTAACTACCCTCTAGTCAAATAAATACAAATAAGGATTGAGTCACTCACCTCGATGGACAATCATGAAGACATCATTGAGTTGTCGTGGAATTAAAAGAACCAAACGTCAAAAGAAGGGAACATGAAGGCTGCTTCTTTTGTTCACATTGTTTTTATTTTTATATTTTTTACAGGGGACAAACGAAATACCCTGAGTGAGGAGGGGTGTGGATAATCTTTTAGGAAAGAATTGGCCAAACTCATCTATATGAAAATGATAAAAGAGAAAAACAAAAAAAATGGCCAAAAAAATGTGGCATGGCTCGCTGACCACGATGGTCAGCTGACCAGCCGCACCGCAATCCCCGGGAGAAGAGTACTTGGCAGTACCAAAAAAAACGATAATAATGGCGTCCGCTTAAGCGCGGGAAAGTGCGAGTTGTAAAGCAGGAGAGAGAAAAGACTGTCATTGGATGGGGGGATTACCACACGATTAAGTCAACACTAATCAGTGTAAATTAGTACTCCCACAACATACCAAATATGGTGCCAAAGGGAAGAAGTCCCCAAGAAGGCGTGAACACACCAATTCTAGGAAATTCGAAAAATCCGGCTGGAACCAGAATCACCACGTGCAAAACTGAAGGTTACGTGGAAGTGATGGGAAAAGAAGTTAAGTGGTGACGTAAATTTTGAAAGTGAGGGAAAAGAAAGTCGTCCTTGAGAAGGACAGTGGGGTCAGACGTCCTTGAATTGCAAAAGGTGAAAAAGAGAAAGACACAAAAAATATGTTGCTAACGTAAAAGTAAAAGAAACATTTCCAATTCTCTTCACAGAAAAAAAAGGGTAAAAAATGAAAAGAGAAATAAAATAGGAAAAGTACAAATACTATCTACTATGAAAGATTAAATTAAATTTAAATTATTGACATAAAAAAATCGTCACACAACATTGTTACAGATAATAATAACCTTTGAACTTTTTTACAAAATGCCAATTGAAAGCTTTTGCTGAGTTTTTTAAGTCTAACCCCATGTTGTTCCTAAGTAATTGACACCAAAATCATTATCTCTGTTAGTTGCGAATTTCATAGCTCAAATTAAGATAAACTCTATATTGTATATAAACCTTTGAAACAACAAAATAGCAGTTAATTCATAACATTTTATAACCGTCGCTGAACACCGACCCAATTTTGAGTTTATGACTACCAACTTCGTAGTCTCGTACTTTTGAACCTAATCCGGAAGACAAGAGAACTCATGGATCAAGTTTTGGGATGAATTTGCCTTCGGGGTTGAGTTTTTGATTTATTTAACCAACAGTTGCCTTTTCATGGAAAGGAAAAACACGAAAACCTCCTACGGTTAGCCTGATTGCAAAGGCATTCAAACCCATGATCCGTCGGAGACACAGAATATTTTACATCAGCTCTGTGATAGGTGCGATCTAGGTGCAGAATTCGTATAGACCTTCCCTGGCTGAGATTCGAACCCGGGTTACCACATTGGGAGGCAAGGGCCCTATCCCCTGAGCACAGTTACAAATTTTAAAATCGAAAATGAAGAATAAATTTCAATAACATTAATATACATGTTTAATTCAATCCACTAACAACTTTGGAGGAAAAATAATCTAAATAACGTTTATTCAATGGTAAGGAAAAAGTAAGATAAGGTCCTAGATAACCAAGATATAACATATAGTGATAATTATACAACACATTATAATGTATAATGGAGCGATAGACCGGTTAGACCGAATTCACATTAGACTGACAGAGCTTGTCCACAAAAAATATAAATAGTAATATAGAAACGCATAATGTATTTAGTACAGAATTTTTAAGCTATTTGAATTACTATGCTCGACATATTTAAACAAAAATCATTATGTCTTATCAAAAATCAAAATCAATCTTGTTTTAAATGGCTGTGGCCCAAGGTAGAAAACACTGTCCTCAATAAGTATTTCAATATTTTAAAAAGTAACTTAACAGGCTTTATACGAACAATGTTTATATTTACTATGGATGTGTTTTACTTAGATATTACAATATTACTATAGAAGGGAGTCAACGTTTGAGTAAAATAATTTCCCATGAGGAGCATTTCTCACTGTAGCTAGACGATCAAGATAATAGATATGTATATCAGCATTACTTTTGTAGTTAGAAGGAAATCTCAAAGCTCCTAAACACAATAATTTCAGACAGTTTTTCTTTATTACAATTAGCTTCCAAATTGAGGCTCTTGAATGTCATTATTATTAAATAATTAGGAGTTTAATGCAAGTAGACAGATGCGTTAGATTAATGAAACATTTTTAGTTCTCTGATCAATTTATTATTATCATGAAAAGCACATTATTTTGTGGAGTCTTAGGGGTGAAAAGTAAATTTTGATAATTGAAAATAATTTTACAAAACTTTAAAACTAAATACTGTGCTTCTCTTTAATTTTTTATACATTACTTTTTTGAGCTCACTTTAGTAGCAACATTCGAAGACTGTCTTAATTATCCAAAAAATTATCCAAAAACGTAAATAGATCTGATCTTAGAAAGGACATGATACCAAGTGTCACAAAAAAATTTCGCCATCAAGCAACAAAAAAAAATAGTAAGGGAATTTGAGACATAAATCTGGACTATGTTATTTAATTTTTTATGTTCTATGGCTCATATTATTATAATTTGATTAAAGACTGTCTCAATTGTAAAAAAATAAATTAATAAACTTAGTTACAAGGTTAAACTTAGTTACATTTCGTTGTCAAGAAAAACCTCCTTTTTGTAGAATTTAACACCCTGATTACGTCACGCTATGTTATTTATCCTGTCATATTATATGGTAATATGTTATTGTTATTAATTCTAAAACTGCCTCAATTATATAAAAATTAATCTTTGATGTAATGGAATGGCACATTCCACGTAAGATGTCACTATCAATCAGGACTTTTTTTTTTATAGAATTTGAGATGCCGTTTGTTTTGAGTTCTGCCCTACTTATATTCAAATTATATTGTTCCGAAGTTATTTGTCCCCACAATCCAAAAAAAAAATTTTTTAATATTGTAAATGAATGAAAAAGATTTCCATCAAAGCAGTGCTCACTGGCATAAGCGCATGTCTAACTCGTTCAAGATTTCAGGGATTCTTAGCCGGTAGTCTTCATAATTTTTCTATAAAAATTTTGTTTATTATTTTGAAATTATTTCCCTTTTTTACTGTACATTTTTGAGAGAGAGTCTTACTGATTTTCAAAATCTTCATAAATTTGTATATTTTACATATTTGCATTATTACGAGCCGGGGAGAGGGGGCTGATGTGGACATCTTGAATAACTTTTATTACATCTTAATAGACATTTAAAGTCTTTGATGGACCTTTGCCCCTAATGGATTTAGCAAAAAATTCATTGAGTCAATTCATTCATTCAATTCATTGAGTTCGAAAATCGGTAATCTCTAACAAAACTAATTTAACAGAAAAGACAAAAAAACCTAATAATTAAGTATCAGCTGAATAATAATCAGTAAACCTAATAATTAAGTATTGAATACGTAGCTTTTTCATTTTTTGATATTAAAATATGGCTGGTTAAAAAATATTCTTTTGCAATTGCACGATAACAACACTTTTTTTTAATTAATAAAATAATCAGAACATGGTATTCAGTATTCGGACAATACCTTAAAATGAATACAATGCCTTATTTTTATCAAGCAGAAGTATTAATTTGTCATTTAGAAATGAAATAAATACTTTATTAGACTTGGACTAGATATTCATCGTCTTTTGTGCAGTGTCAGGAATCGCTTGAAATGACTATCACAGCTGAGACAGTAACAAATTTTTTCATAGAAAACAAAATCTTATTTGGTTTATATGGTAAAAGCTGTTTTGGTGTCTGGAATTTTTTTATAGTTTTTTCAACTTTTCAAAAATATGTTTCCTTAACTGGTTATGGCACTACTTTTAGGGTACTTTTTTTGCACAGAGTAAATATTAAATTGTATAAATTATCAATAAAAGAGGATACTTCAACTTCACCAGGTACAGTGTTTTTATAAGTGAATTTGATTTAATGTGACGCTTGAAATTGCTGTTTCTCTTTTCTTGCTTTTCCATTATAGAGGTTGCGAGACAATTGTATCTCTGCCCCGGCTAGAAGTTCCGAATAACTATCTTGAGTTAACGTTGTTGCCGTTTAGTGACTTTGACAAGGTCGGTGGACTACTTTTCCTGTCTCTATAAACTCTTTCCATAGAGTCTCGAAACCCCAAGGTCCGTGCAACAGGTATCCTGTGATGTATCCACCTGGTATCTAGGTATCCACCTGGAGTCTTCCAACGATCCGTCAGCATGTGTCATCTTCTAGATCGTAACGACTGACCATATTATTGATAGGTAAGCAAAGATTGGGCTAAGCTATGATACATACAAAACATTCTTATGCTACAAGCTAAGGCGAGCAAATGGTGTACCTCCACACAAATACGACCACAGTACCACTGCATTATCACAATACAGGCCACTGCATGGCAGAGGCGTCCGCAAAAAGCTTAGCTATCATCAGGTACATTATTTCGTATTAGCATCACTTATATTTTGTTATTTTCAAAAGAAAATAAATCGTTCCTCCCTTTAATTGTTTTCATCAGTGTATTTAAATATATTTGATGATGGCACAAAATTATTATAAATAATTGTTTATTTTTAATAGAAAATGAGCTTCATTCTTTTAAACAAATAAAATATCTTTTAACCTCCTGACATTCAGCGTTCGATACACTTAACAATTTTTTTATATAATTTTATCATTTAAAAAAAAACATTTCATGATTTTTTTGTGCTGTTATACCTGTACAATGTGATTGTCTATTTGAAAGTTTATTTGGAACTTGCGGAGACGGAGTATCTCATTACAATTAGAAATTATGTTATAAAAAAGTTAAGAAATTTGACTCAAGTAACCTTTCGAACAGTTTAATGGCAAATAAAGCTCATTATTTTCTTCAAGTGAATTTTATTTAGACCTTAAAAATATACCTTATGTAATAAATATTAACCTTAAAAAATATACACCTTAATAAATCTTACACCGAAAAATATGCACCTTAATAAAATATTCACCTAAAAAAATACAACGGAATAATAAACCTTAAAAATACCCTATAACATACAAAAAAGGCCGAAAATTAAAATATATAATTTGTTTTATAATTAATAAAAAAGAAAAGTTAATTAAGTTTAGCTAATTGATATTTCTATTTAAAAAAAAATTTCATCACATTTATGAGATTAGTTTTTTCTAAGCTGCGTGTTTCTACAAAAACATTCGTACTTTCAGTCATTATTAATTATGGAGGAGGTAAATATGGGAAATTCTTAAATAGTTCAATTAATATCAGAGAAAGTATGAAACTAATTAATCGTTCTGAAGTGTGAATAGAATGTGTAAAAGTTTGGTTTCGACATAC
Source organism: Parasteatoda tepidariorum (assembly GCF_043381705.1). Lineage (NCBI taxonomy): Eukaryota > Metazoa > Arthropoda > Arachnida > Araneae > Theridiidae > Parasteatoda > Parasteatoda tepidariorum. The sequence continues at coordinate 11,740,856 of NC_092215.1, read as the reverse complement.
CGAATATATTGATAGGACAGGAAAGTTTTGTCAATGACAGACGCCTTAGATTAATGGGAAGTCCATACTTCTCTAAAGCAATTTGCATGGTTTGATACTGTTCAATTTAAATGTAAGTACTCCCGATAGCAATCTTACTCAATTGGTATTCCCTCCAAGGGGTTTCCGTCTTTCGAGTTAAACCCCGTTTAAGGGATGACAATTAGTGCGATAGAGTTATTTAATTTTAAACTCAGATCATTAAGTTCACAAAAGATTAAGCGTCCATAGTTAGAGCGCTTTCAAATTATTCAACTAATGAATTGTTTTATTCCAAAGTTCCATAATAATGAAAGCTTGGCAGTTAGCTAAAAGCAGTTTGAGTTAAGTATGCTCTGAAATGAAAAATCTTGCTCTGAATTATATGTATTTAAATTTTAATATTCTCCATTCTCATTTATCATTCATCGTATTTCACAAATGTTGGAAAATATGCGTCGTGTGGTCTAAAACATTTAGTTTGTATCAAACTTTTAAATATGTAACGTGTTAATGAAACTTATTTTATTAATTTATTTTTTTCACTCACGATGGATTAAACTTTTAAAAGTTAGATTTTATTTTATATTTTATAACCTTCGTTGAACGGCTGATCCAATTTCTGGGTTTAAGAAAACTAACATTCAACTCCGTAGCCTTGTAATTTTGAACCCAATTCAGAAGGCAAGGGAACTCTTGAATCAATTATTGGGAGAAATTTCCTTCATGGAGAACTTTTTGATGGAACTAACCAGCATTTGTATTGCATTTAGAGGGAGACTACGAAAATCTCCCACTGCTAGCCAGACTGTGAAAAGACTCTAACTCATGATCAGTCTACCACTGAGGAAATTTCACTTCAGCACTGTAGTCAGTGGAAGTCGGGTACAGGTTCGTATCGACCAGCCATTGCTGGGATTCTAACGTTACGGCCCCTAAACGTTACATTAAAACAGCATGTTATGCTCTATATTTAAATATAAACTATTTATTTAATTTTTAACTAAGGTTATTAGGTTCACAAAAAAATTAGATGCTCACAGTTTCACTTTCAAATTAATTAATGAATGGATAAGTTTCAATATTCTGCAGTAACAAAACTAGCTCTGCAGTTAGTTAAAAACAGAATTAGTTGAGCATATTCCGAAATGAAATATCTTGATTTAAATTAGATGTATTTAAATTTTAATCTTCTCTTTTCTCATTATCATTCTTCGTTTTTTTAGAATAACTTGAAGATATTCGTCGTCTACTCTTAGATATTAAGTACAGCATCAAACTTTTAAATGGGTTTCTTCGTTATTTAAACTGGTTTCCTTTTTTCACGCATTATGAATTTTCCTTTCATTAATAATTTTTAAGCTACATATTATGCTATATATTCATCTATACTATGTATTCAATAATAAATTTAGGTCATTCAAATTAAAATGGATTAAAAGCTTTTGCAGTTTTATTTTCGAACTATGCCAATGAATAGTTTTACTTCAAATTTCCGTTATAATGAAATCTTGGCTAATAGCCGAAATTTGAGTTAATTAAGTATTCTCTCCAATGAGAAATCTTGCTCTAAATTAGAGATATTTATATTTTAACATTTACTGCTCACATTTTTCATTCCTTGCATTTTAAACTTAAAAAATATATGTTGTGCAATTAATCTTGTTTGGGATCAATCTTCTTAATTTTTTTTTTAATATCTGTAGTATGGTATACTACATATTAAATAAAATCAATTGTTAATTTTAATTTAATTATCTAATTTCATTATCTAATCATTGTTAATTCTAANATGCGTAACAAACTTATAACTGTCTCTATTTAAAGATTATTTTTTACATAGCCTACTAGTTTGCATACAGTTTTTTATTCGTAAAATCATTTTTTCTTTTGTCTACTATGCGCATTTATTTTCTAATTAAACACAAAAAAGCAAGTAAGCTTTTGACATAGTTAAAAATAAATCTTCAATTTAAATTCAAATAAATTAATCTCACTGGGACTTGAAGATTTTTAAAACTGTCTGTAGCTGCTAAAATATTTTTAACTTTATAAGAAAGTTAGCTGCGCTTTATTATTATTATTATTATTTTTGACTTTTACCCATCAGGGTAAACTGACATATTACTGAAGTTTGAAAATGAATTATAATAGTGTCCCCGAGCTTTTTTTTTTTTTTTTTTAGGAGTTTGGGGGAAGAGGCAGGATTCACGAAAATTCTGGTTCTTAACAAAAATTACTGACCACTTGGGTTTTTTTTCATGCAAAGACACAATTTTGTCTGGAGATAAATGAGTTTTTCAAGTATGTTCCATATGTTTACTTATATACACTAATTACAAACATACGGTAAAAATATTACATGCTGAAAAAATATTGCTTGATTATTATTAAAGGGTATAATAAAAGAAATCGTTATGAGAAAAACTATTTCAGTCCTCTTCTGCCTTCTAAATGTATAATAAATAGCATCATGATGAAGTTACTGAAATGATTCTTATGTTATGTGATGATGACGATTATGTGATTCGATGCTGTCAAATCCAAGAAGGTTGCTTAAATTACACTTTCAGTCAAATACGCTTTATATTGTAATGTATTAAAAACTTCATATTTCTGTAAATCATATTGTCCAAAAAAATCCTCGTTACTCATTAGTAGCTGCATGGATCTCTGGGTCTGAGAAAACATTGAAAAAGGGATGACATTTATATGATTTTATTTTCCATGTTAAGGCAAAAATTATATTAATGAAGCTTACAATATAGAGATCAAAATTATATTAATAATTAATGAAAAGTAAATAGCCTCTTCCTTTTTTAATGACAAATTACTTCCTAGCTCCCCCTGTATTAATATCTGATACGTATTAAATATATGATCAATATAAAATGCACTTTGAAAGTCTTTATGAAATTTCTTTATCGTGTCATAATGTTTTGGTATTATTACTTATATTAAATAAGTCGTAATTATTCTTGCAAAAGTAAGCAGTACTATTTTTTCACTAACACAAAATATTTTTAGTAACTATAACAAAGATACTTTCAAATGAATACAAGATACTCATGCTACTGTATGAAACAAAAATACTTCGAACATAACACTAAACATATCTATTACATGCGTATCAGAAATTCTCGCGTATGAACATGTAGCTGTTTTATTAATGTATGTAGCTGAGTTACGCTATTCTTAGAAACAATCTTTTCCGATAAATATTGAAGTGTGAAGTGACCTACTCGAATTTATCTACTATACCAGTATTGATTATGAGGGAGTGTCAAACAAATATCTCTCCCAATAACAAGCATTCCAATATCTAACACAGATATCGCGATCATTTATTTTTGTGTAAGTGGCCAAAGGTTGATTAAAGCTTGACATTTCTATAAGCATAGGCCATTCACGTCTTAAGTACTTGCTCAACCGAAGATAACGATGTATTGATCAGATCCATGACGTGTTGTAATTTAATATAACCACCCTTACTGAACACAGTTCAAGTCAAGCAATATCATGTTCTCCTGATTATTTTTGTATCGTCTATCGTCTTACTGAGCACACTAACGACTTAACTAAGCAATCTAGCTTAGTATCCGACTAACAATTATTATAAATATTTTTATTTTAAAATTTTTTTAGTAGTTATTAATATTTAATTAAAATCAACTTCTTAAAATTTATTTTAAAAGGACCTTTACCGTCATTATTAAAATTTATTTCTTTGTATGACACTGCTTAATTTCAGTAATGTGCAAAGTGATCTTGTTCTTAAATTTAAATACAAAGTAACTTTAAATTAATATAAACCAAGATGTTTTCAAAAAATATGCTTTGGTGCGCCAAATAGATAAATATTTTGTACGTTAAAGTACATCTTTATGTACCCAAACTTTTGCCAAACGAGCGAATTTTCGGTAGTATCATTTTTAAGACATTTTAAATCAATTACTGAAACCGAAAATGTTATCTATCTCAATGTATTGATAAACAGTTTCAGCTTACTTTTGTACAAAATAAAAACTTTTAAATGAATAATAAAATGAATCATATTCATCAAAATGAGGAATTTATCATGATTGAACAAATTTATCAAATCATATCAATGAATCTATTTCATAAAAATTTCCTAACAGTAGAACCAATCATTTTATTTTCTAGAAAAGGGGGGTGAAAAATACTATGCTAACTAAACACATTTTTATGATTCTTTTGTTTAAAAAAATTAAGGTTAAATTATTATAAACCAAGATGTTTTCAAAAATTATGTTTTAGTAAGCCAAACAGACAAATATTTTGTACGTTTAAATACTTCTTTAAGTACCCGAACTTTCGCGAAACGAGCGAATTTTCGGTAGTATCATTTTTAAGACATTTTAAATCAATTACTAAACCCGAAAATGCTATCTATCTTAATGTATTGATAAAGAGTTTTAGTTTACTTTTATACGAAAAAAACCTTTTAAATCAATAATAAAATGAATCATATTTATCAAAATGAGGAATTATTCATGATTGAACAAATTTATCAAATCATATCAGTGAATCTATTTCATAAAAATTTCCTAACAGTAGAACCAATTATTTTATTTTCGAGAATAGGGGGATGAAAGATACTATGCAAACTAAAAAAATTTTTAAGATTCTTTTGTTTAAAAATATAAATATAGACAAAAATTGTTGCCCCCAACACCTATTCCAATTTAAATACAACATTCTGATTCTGGATAAGAAAACTATTCGACTATTTAACCATTTGCATTCACCTATTACATGGAATACTATTGAACACGCCTTTAGCTAATAAAAAGTGAGATTAAGTTATATGTAATGTATACTATATAGAAATGCTATGTTGAAATATGAATGACATATGTTTCTATGGTATATTTGTTTTGACAAATTTTAATGTGAAATACTTATTTAATAGAATGATTTTCCTTTTGTAAAGAAAATTCATGATATTATCTTATTAAAAAAATACTTCATAGTTATTTTCGTATTGAACGGGTTACATGTTATGTATATTTCAACATGACATCTATACGCACTCAACATGAAAAATATATTTTTATATAATTTTTTTTTATAGATATATGCAATGCATATTTCAGCATGACAATAAGAAATGTTTCGTGCAAGAAAGATATTGTTCACACGTAAAACCCATACACTGTAAAAAATTCCGGATCAAATTACGGTAAAACTTTCTAGACACTCTTGGTGCCGTTACTTTTTAGTGTAAAGTCTATTTTTACCGGAAAATTCTAAAGCACAATAAATCTGATTTATCGTAGTTTTTACGGTAAAACTTACAGAAAAATCACTGATTCTCTGTAATCAAATAAATATTACTATACGAATTACGGTATAATGCTTTAAAGTTAAAATAGATTTTGCGGTAGAATGGATTTGACGGACTATGCATCCTAACGACCGGTACTTTTTACCGTAATTTGATCTAGAATTTTTTACAGAGCATCATTGAGAATAATTAACTATGTGTGCTTCAGTGTTCCTATACATTCCGAACAGAAAAAATACAATAAAAAGGATTTTAAATGTCCATACAGTAGTAAAGAGCAGAAAATTTCACAAATTATTTGTGCAAGTCGGAAAATTGTGTTGATTTTAATTCCGATGCAATCAAGTTTTATGAAAATAACTGAAGAATAAACGGTTTTACATCTTTGGTAATATTTTTTCAGATTTGAAATCAGCATAAAAATCTACATTAGAAAAGCTATACACCATGTGAGATAATATAACATTTATGTCAAAGTTATTTGAAAAGAAGCGCCCTACAATCTATAAAAGCATGTCCAACTAACTCTAGTCTACTGATTAAAGTATACACGATGACTACAAAGATACCGTTTATACAAAAATAATTATACCTCATGTGGTTTTGTTCATAACAACACTTACACTTACATGGTATTTCAGGAAAAAAAATGAAAACAGAGTAAACTACTACTATTAGGACTTCTAATTATAAAAAAGTCAGGGGAAAAGCTGATTTTTTTTATGTGAATATTCCTTTGAGATTAAAATAATCCTTAAAGATTTTATTTTTTTAAAGATTTTTATCAAGATCCTTAAAAGTTTTTATCAAAATTTAACCATACACGAATTACGAAAGCAGCAGACGCAACTTTTGAGATCTGAACTTGTCTATAAAATATCAGTTTTCAAGGAGCATTTTAATTTTTCTTCACAAAATTATTAATTTTATACCCTACTGTAATAATTTATTAATTAATTATTAATTAATACCACTCTATCTTAATTAATGCCACTGTACCACTGGAGATTATTTAACACCACAGAATTATTAATTAATGCCACTGTAAAAAAAATTCTGTAAAAATATGATGCACAAAAAGAAGTCGAATTACAGAAGTTCTAGTTTAAACGCATGTTAACCGCTTAACGATCGGTTAATTTTCAAGAGAACGGTCATAAAAGTGCCTATTTCTTATACACGTATATTATGTCAGTATTTGATTAGTGCTGACATCTAGTTTAAAATAAACTAACTATCTACAATTATCTGCCATCTGGTGTGTAAAAGGAGAAATAAAATGTTTTCCGGGCAAAAGAAATGAATCAGTTTTATTCTTAGTGGCCAATTGCTACTGAACACTCCAGCCCGGGAATATCACGGGTGCGAGAAATAGAGGGCGAAACCTCACCCCGTCATATTCACGGGAGCGAGAAGGAAGGGGTTAAAGAGTTTCTTGAAAGCAGAATTACTGATTTTATCAGTTTTCTTCTGAAAATAATTCGCCGTCATATGTTTCAGCATATCGTTCTTTATTTCATGGCTTAGTAGCCATCCATTCGATAAGTTGGATGACGGTTTGAAATCGATGGTCTGAAATTGGATCTGCTTATACACTAGAAAAAGTGAAAATTTTAGTTCGTTTTCTGAAAAAGGGTGCAATGCTTAATCAGTAAATTTGAATTTACCAACTCTCCTGTGAAGATAATTTAATATTTTTACAAAAAAAAATTCCTTTTTTTTCTTTGTAATTTTACACGAGACTCCTGATAAGCAATTTTTATAAGATCTACATGTTAATGCAATCTGAAAATAATAAAACCATTAGGAAGAGACTTTTTTAAAATTTCCATAATATTCAGTTTGAAAATCTATTTTTTTAATGGGAAACATATTTAAGGATTTTTTTAAACGATATTCTTAAACATAGACTCTTTGTAATAAATACTGTAACAGACCAATTTTTGTATCACAAAAAAATAACATATTCTCTTATTTTTTTCAATTAAATACGAATTAAAACAATAAAATAGATCTTTAATTAAAAACTCACGAAAAGTTGACATGCATTGCATAGATCCGAAAATTACTATGATTACAATAGTCAAATATATTTCACAAAAAATTATTTTCATCAAGGCAAAGTAACTACTATCAAACAAGCTGTGCTCTATGAAATTAAATTTTATTATTCTAAACGTTAAGTTGCATATTGTTTCTTTGTCAAACGTAAAACATTATCCGAGCACTACTATTATTAACAATTACTTTAAATATAACTCAAATTATTATTTTAAACACAACATAGAAGTATTCTTTTTAACATAAATCTCATGACTTTATATTACATTTTCATTAAAAAATTATTATCAAAAACTTAATTTTGATAATTTACGCGCTAAAGAAGTTATTTTACATGCTAACTTTTATATTACTTTTTCCTTATAGTTCTAGTAATTGAAATAGAGAATAAAAAAGTTATCGGAAAATAGAAAGTCGATTAATATTTAATTCGCAGTCACTCAGAAAAATTTTAAAACTTAAGTTTCTAACTCACATTTAGAAAATTGAAAGAAAAAAAAAGTTCTCCAAAGAAGAGATTCAATGATAAAAATTACATTTTCTGTAAAGCAAAAAGATTCCTATCTGTTCTTTTAGTAGCAATCTTATAAGTTCCCTGTTCAATCTAAAATTATTTTATTTTTAAACTTAAATCTGGCAAACTTAGTATCTTCTATTCTGTGTACATTCCTTCAAAATTTTCTTCAGTAGAAATAAACAGATAAGCAGATGATCTTAATTTTATTAGAAACTCTTTTGAAGTTGAGCCTGTGCTTGTTGTTGACTACATCATAAATAAATATCAAAAGTGAGCTTTAAATTAAATAAATTTCAATATACATTACACAAAATATACGAAATTATTATATCGTTGTTTTAAAACAAATATGTATTCAGTCTGAAAAGTTTTATTAAAATATATATTTATATTTCGGAAGAAAATTCAAAATTGCTTTTGACGTTTTTAAATGAAAAACTAGTACGATTGTTTTAATCAGAATTTCAAATTTTGTATTCGTTTGGAATGTATAAGATGATTTGGAAATGAATATAAAACTCTCTTAGGAGTAAGGTAGCATTCCATTCTGTATAAAAATTGCTCTTATAATTTAAACTTCAAGTTACTCTTGATCTTTCGATTATATTTTAATTTACTTTTTGCTCAAAAAATAGTACATTTGCTCATTTATTTAATTTAAAATGGAGATAACTCGCAATATTTTGAATTTGAAGGATATCACGTTTTGTAACAGCACAGACTAAAAAATAAAATCAAATATTAAATGAAGTTTCCGTTTGATCTTTCAACACGTGAAATTCAGTTGGAAAGCTTAGTTAAACATAATGATAAGTCCTGATTTTCCTAAAATAGATATTTTTAGTTCGAAGTATTCCTTAGTATTACTTCTACTGGTCTTATAAGTCTCCAAATTTTCTATTAGAATATAGCAAAAAAAATTATCTAATTACATATCCAAGCTCTTCAATTAGGTATTTATTATTTCTGCAAATTTTAATAAATAATGCCTAGATGATTAAGACTAGAAAGACGGAGACGGAGAGACGTTCGGCTCTTCTCGTTTTTAGTCCCTTTCGTTTATGAAATTTGAAAAACAGTTAACTTTTTTTTTATTTTATTTCCAATGAGCTGCACAATCGGTCTAACCGATGAGCAGACCTAGTGCGTTCTCCAGAGGTGGTGTCCTCTCTTTCAGGACCACCACAATGGGTGAGATACCGTTGGTTTTGTTAATTTGGACGTCTAGTTTCTGCCGCACTAGATGGCAGCACCTAGATTCTATTTGGATGCTAAAGTGCACTAGGAATTTAATTTTGCCGGAAATGCCAAGAGCCAATAAGGAACTCCAGGGATCTTTTACATGCCGCATAATCATACGACATGGCCGCGGAGGACTTCCGAAAATCCAGTGTCTCAGCCGGGGAGCAGTAAACTAAAATCAACGAATTCGTTTCTAGTTTTTTTCATAACTTATTTCATTTCAATGTTATGCACATAGTTTTATTTTATTTCAATATAATTATTTACGTGTGATATCTCTTTTGCCATGACCAGTTTAAAGACCTTGCTGATGGACTCTATTTAGTGACTCTAGTTGAAAGTCACATTAAAGCACACTCAACTGTGTAAACGAGGCCCTCATAAGAGCGTATATATAGAACCTTATTTCTCGAGGAACGGAAGCATGTCCCTAAGATATGTTGCGATAATGCGAATAAATTTTCTTTTCTTGAAAGAGACAACTGTATTGCTGTTGCATGTATAAGAGGAAAAAGGAAGAAATATAGCATGCAAACGTGGTCCCGTATTTTAATGTTATAAAATTAAGGTGGGAATCCAAGTAAAAAAGACTAGTTGGAACACTTCGAAATGACATAATAGATCTACAACCAAAAAGAATAACATTCTATTCAAAAAATAAATTTGCAGGGGAGAGTGGGGTCAATTGTAACATTTTTTACTTAACTATTTTTAGCTAACAAAAAAATCCAAGATATTAATAGTATTAATTGACAGACGAGTAAAGTAGACTCTCCTTTACAAGAAAAAAAAAACATCTTATTTAAAATATTATTATATTAGTTATTAACAATTTTTGACAGTCGTGCACTTGTTACAATTGTCCCCACTTACGGGGTCAATTGTAACAGTTCATAAATTCAACTAAAACATAGTTAATTATACATATTATCATAGTTGTGATATATTTTTTTATTGATCAAAATAGTAGTGATATTTTAGGAGTAAAAATAATAATGAGCAGAGACCTAAAGGGTTAAACTTTTAACTTTAAGGGGTTAAAAATTTTAATTTATGCTGTGAAAGGTGACAAATAAAATAATGCACATGCAACATAATATAAATGATATAGGAAACTATTGGTGGTTCTTAAAGAGTTAAGTAATGGTTTGTAAACATAAGATTATTTATTTTCAGCTGTTACAATCGTCCCTTTACTTATTGTTACAATTGTCCCCAAGACGCCATTTCAGCTTCATTTGTTAAAAACAATGCTAGTTATTTAACAAAACTAATCCCTTTTTTTAATGTTAATTAAGGCGTCCACTTACATATTCGGCTAATAATTTCTATTCGTTTAAACAAATTACCTTGTTACAATATCATATTCTTATACCAAAAAAAGTATTTATGTAGCGTGAAAATATCTTTGTGATGTAACTCTTTCAAAAGTACATAAAAATGATTGCCAGCAGGGGTATACATGTAGATTTATTAAATACACCTTGTGCGCCGCCTTGGAACCAAATCTAGAACCCGACACTCGAAATTTTTGCTTTGTTACAATCGTACCCTGTTACAATTGACCCCACTCTCCCCTACTGATAAGTTCACTTAACAAAGCCGCAATCTTTGAATACAATGGGAAGAGAAAATACTGTAAAAAAGTGGTGTACTATTTTCTTGTACTTGACGCTGAACAACTCAAAAAAATGTGTAAGGAATCACTTTTTTACAAGTTAACTAAGTATCTAGGCTTCCTATACAATTTAAATGGCGCAATTAAATCAAACTATTAAAATGAGAAAAGTTAACACCAATCTCACACACATTCACACCTCATGTTAAATATTTTCCCTTTCGAAAGCACAAGCATTGGCGCACTTTTATGTTATCTGTAGACTGTTTACAATTGAGACAAGTTGGCGAGATGTTGCCTTTAGTATTGCTATACATTTACAGGAACAAAGGAACCATTGTTAAAACATGTATTAATGATTTTAGATGAGTAAGAATGATATTTATAATTAAATTTCTAAATTCCTTAAAAACTGTGTTCAATAATTATTTAATGTATAATTTCTATCCAATTAGGTCCCATTTTTGTCAGCCTCAAATTTAGTAAAAATAAATCAATAAATGAAAAGTAACTCTACCCGAATAAATGCTACAAATATCATCATAAAATTACCAAAATTTACCACCATTGCCAAATTTTCTCACTTATTATAAAACAACATGTTATTGTTAATCATTATACCAAAATTCGAACTAAAATATGTTACCAAAATCAATATAAAAGTGTTTCGTTAAAAGTATTTAGTTATATATTGGTCCTAATGAGATGATACTGCTGTAAATTTTACCATATTCTGGTATTTTTAACCATATTTTTTCTCAATACTAGGAATCATTGTAGTTATTTTTAGTTTCATCAAAAGCTAGAGTATAAAACATACGATTTTTATTATCAATAATTATTATTTATAAAGAGTGAAAACTTAAGTATATGTAAAACTTATATATTGTAAAAGTATAGTTGAAAAAAGCCATTAAATTTCTTTTAATTAATTATTTTCATGACCAATAGAATGAAATATCATGGAATTTTAATGAGAGTGCCTTATTTATGATTTGTTAAATTAATCATGATTGTATTGAAGTATTTTAGAATTATCTCCACTGAAAAAAATCTTTAAAGGACCACATTTTCCCATTCCGATTTTCTAGCTATAGAGCAATTTTCAGTCTTTCTAATCTTAAAGTTAATAAATAGTTTCCCGTAAAATGCTTTAGTCTAGTGCTCTATTTAAGAAATTTATTGGTGCTGGAAAAAATTACTATTTGTTGAAGATTTATTAACCATAAGTTGGAGAAGAATTAGATTGATGTATTTCCTGTTGTCCGTACTTTATGCCAGAGTCATGTAGACAACCAATTATTTATCAAGAATCATATATGGCTTAGTAAAGTGTCAAATTATAATAAATAAAAATGCTTCATGCTTGAAATTATGTGGATATCCAAAGTAATAATAAGTTTTAATTAATAATAACTTTAATATTAAGTTTTAATATAAATATGCGTTATCAAATTACAAATTTGGAAAACTTGCTCGGAAGGTGTATCTGCAGGGCTAGGCCCCACAGGATACCTCCATCCAACAAGAAATCAAAAGTATGATAGTATCATGAGTATCATGTCTACATTAAAATAATTTTTTCCACGGAAAGTTATGAAATCCATGTATTAGCTATTAATTGATTTGATATATTGCCAAGGTTCTTTTTCTTAGTCTTACGAATTCAAATGTGTTAAAGAAAAAAAATAGCATGAGAAATAACAACAAATTTTAATGAATCCAAAACTCTAACAGCCATATAACGGTTTTCAAATTATATGCTAATGTGTTCGGTTGTTGTAAAGGTAGACTCCATAAAAAAAAAATTTCCGCACTGAACACAAGGTTGCGGTATAAGAAGATTATAGATTATATTGATGATTTTTATTTATTGAAAAAGGATTAGATATGAAAATAATTTGTTTTTCAAATGTTAGGAAATATGCTATGCATATTTCAGCATAACTGCCTCTAACGCCAAAAATGGTGATTACAATTTTCCACCAAGTGTTGCTGTGCAACTCCTTACATAACTCGTGCATCTAGTGTTTCATTGCACCAAAGTTCTTTTGCATGATGATTATCATGTTTCTATTTAAATAAAATCAGAGAAAATTGTATCCGTGACAAAATGACATATGGTGAGACATCTCTATTCTATTTTCAGCTACAGTGCCTCCTTAAAAGACATGAAGACGTCACACGGCCATCTTATGCCCTTTCACACTATCATTTCCATTATAAATTTCTCAGAAAGAGGGTTTGTAAAAAATCCTTAGCTCTTTCTATGTGAAAGTAACAACCAGAAAAGTGGTATGTGTTTGACTTCTCGTTTCAGACCAGTATTTCTTTTTTCTTTATTCAGATACCGTCATTTTTACTGTTGTCTTCTGTACACATATTTGCTTACTTCGTCTCTCCCAAAATGGCTGAAGATATTAATACATAAATTACACAATTAAAATATGAATTTCTTAGTATTATAAAACAAAAATATATAAAAAGGAAAATACCACATTTTTTAACGCTTCCACAAGTATTATTGGCTTCAAATTACTTTATTCATAATTTTTAAAAGCATTTATGTTTCTTGGTATATAAGTAAACCAACGTGCCCATCCATAAACTTTTTTACGTTTGAAAAAAGAACAATTTTTGTTATCATTTATTGCAATTATTATTACAATTTACAGTTAAAATGAAAGATTAAATGAATACACGGGATGAGTTTCAAACTTGTCTTAAATAAGCTTTAAATTATAACATACTTTTATGAAAAAGTTATAGCACTTTGATAATTAGTTATTAAATAATAAAATATTGAAATAACGAATTTGAAAGAAATAGAGCTTGACCACATTGAACATATTTATTTTATATTCCGGTCTTTTAAATAGACTTTGCTTTTTTATTCTTTAGGAGCACATAATTCAAATGGAAAAAAAAACATCACGATTCATTTGCGAAATAAGACACGGAAAATCATCTCCTGCATATTTAAAATTCTCAATACTTATTCTCCTTTTCTCCATTTGTGTCTGCGTTAGAATAATCTTACGTGATTTGAAAATAAAAACATCTTGAATATATAGATGAAAATGGTAGATGACATATTCTTGTCGAATAATTCGAGGAATAAATTTTCTTATTCGAAAGACAGAAGATAAGATAAGTAAGTTAATCAAGTCTTTTTTTCCTTAAATTTTTACATTTTAATTCGTATGCTTAAACTAAATCACATCATGACATAAAAAATAAATAAAAACAAAGGATAATAATTATCAAAAAGAAATTATCAGTTTCTGCAAATGATTATTATCATTTGATTATTATCATTATTTACCATTCAATGATGATTATCATTCAATGATTATTATCATTATTTACCATAATTTATTAGAAATGGTTACATATTATTATTCGTAATTGATCACTAAAGTACATTATGGCAACCTTTGGTGATGCATCCTGTTTTACATGAAATCATAAAATATCCCAAAAAGGAGCTGTTTCTGTTTTTTTTTTTTTTTTTTNTTTTTTTTTTTTTTTTTTTTTTTTTTTTTTTTTTTTTTTTTTTTGAAAAATTAACATTGAAGGAACAGATCTTCTCTGGCATATTTAGGATTTCAAATCATACAGTAAATAAAAAAAACTGTATCACAGTTACATCAGAACATTTATAAGCTTAATGAGTAGTTATGATGAATGTTAATATATGAGCTACGAGAGAAAAGCTGATTTTATATAAGGGGATAAAATATAGTAAAGATTTCAAATATATATATATATANTATATATATTATAAATTCTTACTTAGTTTACTATAACAAAATTTCATGCTTTTCAGTTGGTTAGCAACTAAAACAGTCTAAAAGGGTCATTTTGACTTGCATAAGAAATATACTCATTTTTGAAGTTTTATGACTGTTTTTGATTTTGTAGAACTGCAAACATTAAGAAGACGAAGTATAGAACAAAAAGTAGGGCTACAAAAAATTTCACGCGTAACAGTTTTGGTGAAATAATATGGCCGAAGATATTCGAATACCAAAGTAGCTCAGCTGAGTTCCTGTTGAATTCAAATTTCATGCCTTTGAAAAAACTAAGTACACGTTGATTGCAAAAATTTATATTTTTATTGTAGACCAGGAAAAATATTGTTGGGAAACAGTTATTGTAATGTATATAATGATGGAAATTTATTGTATGATCTTCATGCCACATAGCTTTGATTTTAATTAATATAAATCGTTCTTTTTTTTTTTTGGAATGGCTGTCTTTATTTGGGTAAGTTATAAAACGGGTTAATGAATTACATCCTGGAGAAAGTATAGTGCTCTAATTATGGAACTGCACCAAAACTTCATACGTATCAGGATTACTGTCTCATCGAATTTTAAGTATCTGACTTTTTTGAAATTCGATGTCTCAAAGAATTTTTGACTGATTTTGTGCAAATTTCGTATGTTGCTATATAAAATTACCATCTTTAAAGTAATGCAAAAAATTGTAAGCCTTACAACTCAAGAGTCTTCTGACCATTCTTAAATAAAATGATTAAAAAAAAACATATATTTACTAAAATCTATATTTTTGCGTAGAATTATTTTTGGAAAACAAATTTTATATTTGTGCTCCAGAATTTTTAAATTCTCTTAAAAAATTCTCGAGATATAGCGAAATACGCAAATAATTAAATTAACATTAAGGGGTCCAAACTTAGGAACGTGCTCCTTACCAAACCAATGGACCATATTTCCCGAATTGCGGCTACACCCTATATTTTGGTAGATATCCGAATCCATCGAAAAAAGTCTTGTTTATTCAGAAAAAGCACGCTTCGCAACCTAAAATATCATCTGAACTTATTAGATAGCATATTTGAGGTCACTCTCTTGAGTCAATAAGATTGAGTCCTGGAACATGAAACTTTGGTCATTGAAAGTTATTTGGTCATTGAAAGTTATTCAGTCATTAGATTGAAAGTTATTCAGGATGGTGGTCTACTTCTTTTTTTTCGCATTGTACATTGGTTGAATACGATAAGGTAACAATTAAAATGGTTATTATTTACCCATTTTTCGAGCGAAATTCCTAACAATGTAGTTTCGCTTTTTTCGCATCAGCTTCTAAATTTGTCATTCTCTCTTCGAATTTTTAGAACGAATTTAAAAAACAAGTAGTTCTATAAATGTTATGCTCATTTATATTTGAATGAAAACACTAAAAGTTATATTTTTCTCAAGCAAATTTATTTGTTTTTTTGTTTCGTTTTAAGCAATAATATTTACGTGTTTGTTTCAAACAATCAAAAATGAATATTGTTTTTAATTATCTGAATTTATTATATAATTTCAATAAATTGAGATAACAGATTGAAGTCAATAAATTTTTAACGGATGGGTGTGAAGCTAAGAAATCAGGGGTAAAACATCCATTTCAAAATACATTTAGTAAACTATTTGCATATAAATTTGTTTAAAATCGAAAAATAATTAATTATTTTGATTAGACAAGAAATTAGTATAATTTTGGTTCAGAAATGGTTCTAGTATACTATGAATTCGAATCAAAAAAAATAATATTAACTACTTACGTTTTACTATAATATTGATTTCACCATAGGTTTGTGTAAAAGCGACTTTTTTAGTCAAAAATAAGTAAGTAGTAATTTCAAGAAAATAAATATAGTAATAAAATTATTAAAAGAAAAAAAAATATTTAAATAACTAATTTTTAAATAGATTTTAAAATAATTAAAATGCGCAAAAATCTTATGGAAAAATCTTTGACGATTCTAAATTATAAAATAATTATTTCAAACATGCATTTCATGCATTTTTCTTTTATTAATATCGATTGTCATCTCCATGCGTAATATATATGTTTAGAATCTTTCCCTAAGCATAAGAAATTTATAGTCATAAACTAATAAATAATTAAGGAAAAAACAAAACAAAATGCAGACTTAAAAAAATAATAAATTTGAAAATGTGACAAAAATTTGAAAATTATTATAAAAATTTGAAGATTTAATAACCAGGAGACATCAAATTAATTTCGATTGTCTTAAGAAACTCTTAATTTTACAACAATACAAAACAACTGCAGCTTTTCTGCAGGTAAAGAAAAAAGATACTTCTGAAACAGTGGCTGCATAATTACTTCAAATTTACTGCAGTATAATTAAGGATTTAAAGTTTCATTGCTTATAAAATTTAGGATTTTATAGTGACTTCACATAATTTTGTAGAGAACAGCTAATAAAACTTTTTTGAAATAAATTGCTGAGAAATTACTTCACATTATCTGCAAAATAACTGAAGTATTTTTACAGTTAAGACTGTACTGCAGAAAATTTACAGTTCGCTGCAGAATATCTTCATAACTACTACAATTCTGTAGAAAAACTGCAGTTTATATTTATCTGTGTTGGAAGTAAAATAAAAGGCAAAATTTTTCCCGCTTTCGTGGAATGCTAAAAAAAGAAGAAAAAGAGTAAATATAAAGGCTATTATAAAAACAACATTTATTGGGCCAAAATACACACTTTGACTTCTTGAAATATTTCATAAAAGAATAATCGTGCTTTAGTTGTCAAACTGCTTCTTAGCTTATTAAATTTCTACATGACTTTTATTTCAGATTTCTTGAAAATAAATGATGATGGGTCGTAAAATATAAATATGCCCATCTCAATATATTTCTTACAAGTATGGCAATATTTTATGGCTATTATGCTTTAAGTTTTAACGATTTGCCTCGTCTAAAAAGAGGATATTTTTAGATATCTACTCCTAGAAATATCCTATAAATTTGCACATTGTATTTATATAATTTACCATTTAGTGGTAGATATTACTATACAGAAATTTAAAGTCACAACATATATTTTGTATTTGATAAGAAACATAACATATACATATTACGGTTGGCTGATCAGAAAATGAGTAAAAAAACGATAGCTACGAAAAGAAATTTTTAATTACCTTTTTTTGATCACCCGAAATATTTTCGTTGAAGCAAACTACTGACACATACATGTTTTCTTATTAATGCTATTTTGAAAAGAGATTCAAGCGTCTTTTTAATGACGCAACAAATGTATATATTTATCTTACGTTGCTAGGATTCCTACTGTGACCTATTCCTACTGTGTTGAAATACAATACACATTCATATCAATAAATTAAGGATAATTTGGAAGTACGTGAAAATTGCACTTTAAAGTAAAAAAAAATATTTAAACCACTTGTAGAGTCACACACATCTTGAATCAAAAAATAACACATATCTTCAAGAATAATATGCAAATTTCAGAAAGCCACCCGAATAATCCAGTACTACGCTGCTATGGCGAGAGTGTAAGAGAGTAGCACATAAGAAATGGTGACAAAATCGTAAAATTGCTTGCAAGCGTTCTGTAAGCCTCTCAGTGTGATTATGACACAGAGGGCGGATATTTTTTTTTCTTGGAAGAATTTTAGTCTGCCTGGAATGTGGGTGTACTCAGATGGAAGTATCCGAGGAACTTGGAATTGCCATAAGTGTCATCTCTAGACTTTGCAACGATTCTAAGATGATGGAAATGTCGGTAGACGTTACAATACAGGTAGTTCCACGATTTACAATGCCATTAGACCCTATTTTTCATTCAGTGAAACAGATGCTCTTTAATTTCAACACTCCATGTTAAACACTAGCTGTGTGTACGTGGTGTTTTCCACATTTTTATTTGGATATGCACCAACTCTGTTTATGATTTCATCTTACTTTGACTTGCATTATATTAATTGTTATTTTTATTAGCAATTATTTGCTATTTTAATATACTTTATGGCAAGTGAATTTCGACTCCACCGCCGTTTTGGCAAAGCCCAGATAAAAGGTGATTCCTATGAGGCAATAGTCTCGCCATTTCTTTTGTTGTTATCTCGAAAGCCACTGGCGGAGGAATAAATCCAGAACTGGCACTTGGGACTTCCTAACTTGGGAATTGGGAGACTTCCCTAATTAGAAAGTATAATGCAAGGGGTACTCATCCTAATGTCATTTTAGCTTTCAGTTAATTTTTAGAAAACTGTTTATTTTAGAAGTCTTGTCTATTAATAATGTACATTTCAAATATGTCGGCTCATATTTTTTTCCTTTTAAGTACTGATTAATAGAGAAAGATTCAGCAAACATATTATAATTATTCTTAAAAAATTATTAAGCATCTTATCAAAATTTAGTTTTCACTTCTGGTTGCATTGAGCATAGGGGAGTACTAATTTAAAGCACATGATTTAAATATTCTTAAAAGAAAACCACTGTTGTGGCGCATTTTCGGATTTCTATATAAGTCCCAATCCCTATAAACATTCAATATTAAACAGTATTATAGTGTTTAATATTTACGCAGAGGAAGATGGCACTAAAATTGATTATAAAAATTTGAATCTAATGAATAATGTTTAGCCTAAGGAATAATTGTATTTCTATGTTTTATTTCAAATTAGACTAGAGCTGTTACTAACACAAATCTGATTTTCAAGCTCTGACAACAATTTTGTTTAAATTTAACTCACCGTAAAAATAAAAAAAATGAGTAAATGTATCGCTCATGGGCTGCAATAGTACAACTCAAAAAATCAAGCTTTGAGATAAGTGGGTTTAAAATTTTCATTGCTCAGCAAAATGCATAAGAAATGCTTTCGTTTGCTTAAACGAAGATTACCTCAAGTTGAATTATGAGTTGTGCAAGTATTGCTGCTGAAAGAATGTGTATTTTCATATTTACACCTGTTCTTAGTCCAAAACGCGTGTTTTTTTAGTTGTGACACTATTGCAGCCCATGAGCAGCGTAATTTGTATAGTGACAGGACAGGTAAAAACTTCTATAAAGACCTCAAAAAAACTTTAAAAAATAACAGCCCATTTTAGACATCCATAATGTTAACCAATGTACCATCATTTTTCTCTTTTTTAATAGTATCTAGATGCTTAAAAATTAAGCTAATAAAATAAAGTTTAAACTGGAGAGTTACTTGATTATATCTTTTAGAAGTGGTAGAAGTAATAGTAAGTTAGTGAAAATTTTTCAGTTTTATATTCAGTAAAAGTTTTGAGGCATGTTCAAAAAGTAACATAAAAAACCACGCTATTATTTTAACAAAACATNAACGAAGATTACCTCAAGTTGAATTATGAGTTGTGCAAGTATTGCTGCTGAAAGCATGTGTATTTTCATATTTACACCTGTTCTTAGTCCAAAACGCGTGTTTTTTGAGTTGTGACACTATTGCAGCCCATGAGCAGCGTAATTTGTCTAGTGACAGGACAGGTAAAAATTTCTATAAAGACCTCAAAAAAACTTTTAAAAAATAACAGCCCATTTTAGACATCCATGATGTTAACCAATGTACCATCATATTTCTCTTTTTTAATAGTATCTAGATGCTTAAAAATTAAGCTAATAAAATAAAGTTTAAACTGGAGAGTTACTTGATTATATCTTTTAGAAGTGGTAGAAGTAATAGTAAGTTAGTGAAAATTTTCAGTTTCATATTCAGTAAAAGTTTTGAGGCATGTTCAAAAAGTAACATAAAAAACCACGCTATTATTTTAACAAAACATCGAGTACACTAAGTAATTCAAACTCGTTTATCTATTATTGAAATAATCATTCAAATATCGTATCTTTTACGTTTTTATGAAATATTTATGTGACAAAATACATTTTCTAATACGTGAAATGTAGAATTGTTAAAATTAGCAACAAAAAAGGAGGGTGCAAAAAACAAACTTACCACTCTGAATAGTTTTTAATCGAATATCGGATCTTTATGTTCTCTGACTCAATCTTAATGGTTCCAGTTGTGACCTCAAACATGCTAATTAATCAATGCAGACGAAACTTTAAG
Organism: Parasteatoda tepidariorum; assembly: GCF_043381705.1. Classification (NCBI taxonomy): domain Eukaryota; kingdom Metazoa; phylum Arthropoda; class Arachnida; order Araneae; family Theridiidae; genus Parasteatoda; species Parasteatoda tepidariorum. The sequence continues at coordinate 11,720,205 of NC_092215.1, read as the reverse complement.
TTACAAAACCAGGCAACAGGAACGTACATTCTCCGGATAAACATACTTTTTTTCGACGAATGCGGATTTCTAAGCCCCAAAATATAGGGGGCAACCGCAATCTGGGAAATAGAATCTCAATAATTTGCTTAGGAGAGCGATTAAAAGTTTGGACCCTTTAATGTTAATCTTACTTTTCACGTAATTAAATATTTCTCGAGAACTTTTTTAGCAAATTAAAAATATTTCGATTCAATTAATAAAAATGATCGACAGAATTAAGGAAATTCGAAAAAGATACAAACAAATTTGCACGAAATTATAAAAATCGTTTATCTGAAGATAATCCCTTGCGAAATATAATTTATAGTAATTATTTATTATTTTCTGTAATAATAGTCAAAAAAATTTAAATAGTACGGTATATTTTTTTTACACTATTCTAAAGAATGTGAAATTGGTCGCATAGGTCTTGAGAAATAGAATTTTGAAATAATTGCATTTTTATAATTTCTCCTCTTCGAACATTTAAAATTGAGTCCTAGAACTTGAAGATCCATTGATTAAATCAAAAGTGATTTTTGTTGGTCCGTTTTATTTTATTTTGAGTACTGTATATTTTAGTACAGTATATGTTTTTACATTATTCTGAAGAAGGTAATTTTAAATATCAAAATACAAAATTCCTGCAGAATCGAAAATCCTGCAGAAATAGAATTTAGAAAAAGTTGCATTTTTAAAATTTCTCTTCTTCGAGCATTTAAGATTGAGTCCAAGAACTTGAAGATCCGTTGATTATATCGAAAGTTATTCTGGGTGATCCGCTTTATTTATTTTGAGTACTGTAAGCAAATTTGATGTCTTCCTAGTCATCATTTTGTTTAAGATTAAATAATGTCACAAAATCCTACGAAAAAAATAATATAGTGTTTACTTTATTTAAAAAGAGAAGCATATAACATAAGTAGTGAATATTTATTGCATGTAATTTCATTAATAGAAATTAAAACTCGCATGCTTTTTTAATGCCCGATTCCCAGTGGTCGTATTAATTAAGAGATTTCTAAGAAATTCTTCAACTACACAGGCTCAAATTCAGAAATGTAGGACTATTCCATTCTAAAAAAATTAGATGTTAATAAATTTAAAAAAAAAACTCCCCTGTTCTGGTTCATTAATGACTAAAGATATCATTTTTCTGAATTAGATACTCAGTAAGGTAAATTATAATCAACTGCAGGAAGTGCAAAATGTATTTACTTTCTAAACAAATCAATATAAGATACTATTTCTCTTCTTCTAACGGATGTGAACTGAATTCCCCATGTAATCAGACCCGTTAAAGAACGCCTGATCTTTCATCCCCGGCGAATGATTCGAATTTCCGAACGCCCTAGAGTTAATGGCAGAATTTAAGAGCTCTTTAGTATGCAGAGGCAAAATCCACACTTGGGCATTAAAGCACTTTATTCGAGTTATTTTAGTTTTACAAGTGTAAGGAACAGAAATTGAATAAGGAATTTAAACTAGAGGATATCTTTTGACTATTACGATTTCAAAAGCATACTAAATCAAAATATCCGAAAATATAAATAAATATAATGTTAGCAAAATATAAAGTAAAAAATAAAATAAAATAAAGGTTTCTAGATTACACTGACCAACAAAATCTTAATTTTAGTTTGTTAAATAATTTTGTCTGCTAAATGCATTGTATGTTAAGTGTTTAACAGCAATTTGTTACGAGTCATTATTCCTGATTTCAACGAGTTATTTTTTAATTCGGAATTAAAACTTGTAAATTTTGTTTCAGTCCTTTAAATGCATCGATCCAAGTTAAGAAGTCGGAACTATTTTTAGCTATCTTTCGCTTGAAAAACATCCCTTTTTAGAGTCCAGCATTAATCCACAAGCATATTTGTTTTTCCTTGATAGCTATTTTCTTAATATTGAAATACCTTGGTTAAATCACCCCTCGTGTTTATCATTCACTTCACCAAGATTTTCTTAGAAACACTCCAAGTGTGAATCAAGAAAATGTATCCTACGAAATGTAACATCCTAGAAAAATTTTAATCGAGTTTAGAAACTAGATCAAATTACTTCGATATTTTACAGAAATCCGAATGGCTCTCTATAGGAAAAGAAGCATTAATTGTATTTAACACATTTTTAATCAATGTAAAATAAATCTATGCTGGTGAGCAATTTTTTGCGTCATTACACAAGAGACAACTAGATTTATTCATTAATAAGTTCATTATCGACCAATGCTATTTGTGATTAAATTCTTCCATTTTATTAAAATTTTTACAGAGATAAACTGTTCAAATAAATATCATTTGTTTCTATATTGTATGTTTAAAATTTATCTCCTAAAGATCTAACATATGTTTAAATTGAAAGATGTATAGTAGCTTCTCTAGATTTAAAAATAATGCGTTTTTATAAGGAAATATTCTTCCAAAGTCAAAACATTTGGCTATCATTTTAAAGCCTTTGAGGCAAACAGAAAAAAATAAAAAATTTAATTAAAATAATTGATTAATAATTTGATTAAAAAAAATTTAAAATATTATATTTCTTCATTTACATTTTTTTTAGGATAAAAACACATTCTTCTTTTTTAGAAAACATTTGCCGGAAATTACGGAGAATGCTTTTTCATAAGACGTTCACTTTCAAAATGTTAAAATGTCTACCAAAATGTCCTTTTAGCTTAAGTGAATCAAACAATACACTTCTTAAAATAAATTCTGCAAATTATTATTTTTCTTTATAATTTTTTGCAGAAATAGTGTTTTTGAACTTTAAATTGTTTGTTTTGAAAACTTCAACCCTCGATTTTGAATCAAGTCAGAGCATTTCTTACTTAATAAGGCCTGTACTTTTCTTCAAAACAATATTTTTGACTTTTGATTTTAATGTCTTGTCTTTCTGTACAAAAGTACCAATCCCAAACTTACCAGGTACCAATCCCAAACCCAGTACCTTATCCCAAACCTACCCAGGGTTATGGAGTATCTATCAAAAAACTTTAAAAATCTCTAAATATCCTCCAATTATTCTAAAAATGTTTTATAAATATGATCCAATAAAGCTACATAAATGATTAAATAAGAACTTAAATTGGATCAAATTATGGAAAGTTAAAAGATAAAAGTTACGGTCAAAAATACCGGAATGTGGTAAAATTGATCGTGTTTCTGGCTCAATTAAATACCGAAAATTTAGGTAATTTTTACCGAAGAGCTTTGGTAAAGGTTTCGGCAAAATTAACAATAAAATATGGTTTTATAGTATATGAAAAAATTTGGTAAACGTGTTAAAATTGGGTAATTTCATCACTATATCTTAGAGCATGGCATTAAACCATTTATTCGGCAAAATTTACTTTGCAATTATTGTTATTTTTCTCTAAATATGTGGTAAAATCCCGGTGAACCGTTACCATAAGAACGGAAAAACTACCAAATAAATGTTTAAATACCGTACACTTTGGTTTTGTTAACCAAAAACAAAATTATTATTTTTTTTTAGGAATTAGCAATGTTATTACCATTAAGTACGGTAATCTTACTGGAATTTTTTTCCTTGTAACGTCCGGGTTTTCTCAACCATTTAAGAACGGAATTTAATTTCGGAAGCTCCCCTCAAGATGTGGAACAAAATCAAAAAATTACGAGTATATACGTCAAATGCAAGGCTAATGGCCCTATTGTAAGTTTTACGAAAAACAAAATATAAAATTTTTTTAATACCCATAACATCTATAAAAGACTTATTTTTTCCCAAAAAAGAGGTTAATAGTGATGAATAGTTTATAATTACTTTTCTAACTCAAAAACAGTTTTACCAATTTTTCTCCTTTTCCATTTTACAGCTCTGCCAAAGATACTTCAAAAGCGATGCAGAAAGAGGATCGATCGCTTCGCATTCTATTCAGAAATAACTAGGACGTAAGAAACGTAAAGAAAAGGGCCAGCATTGGTCCTGCTAATTTTTTACACAATTTCAGCACAATTGTTTACACAAATCAATGCTCACTGTCCATGCCACGATTGTAATTTGCTTTGAGACTCCATTCTGCAGTTTAAAAAACTAAGCATTTCGCTATTAATAAAATAAAGGAAACATACCATCAATTCTACATACACAATATTGTATTTTATTGAAATTTCGATTTTTGAGAGTCTGTGATTCTTTTTAATTTTATACGTCGAGAAAATATGCCATCGCATTAGAGATATTGTTTCGACGTGCGTATGTTTTATTGGTTACGTGCGTATGTTTTATTGGTTACATTTTGAGGTCATCCTCTACAATTTACATACAAAACTACTTTAGAAGTTTCCTTCATTGCGTTAAAAAGAAGTTTTTGCTGAAATTGTATGAAATTTTCTTCTAACACGCAATATGAACTAATATTTCATTATGTATTTGTCAACGACTATTTTATAACCGCCGTTGAACAGCAGACGCAAATCTGAGTTAACGGCTACCAATATTCAACTCCGCAGCCTTCTAATTTTGAAGCAATCCAGAAGACTAGGAAACTCCTTGATCAGTATCGAGGGAAATTCGCCTTCATGGAGGACTTGTTCATGGAACTAGCCTACATTTGCGTTACAAGTAGAGGAAAACCACGAAAACCTTCCATGGTTAGTCTGACGGCAAGAGGACTTTAACCCATTATTCGCCTACCACTGAGGATATTTAACGTCAGCACTGTGGATGTACGAGCCTGGTGCGGGACTCGTATCGATCAACCACCGCAGGGATTCGAACTCGGTTCACCTCATTGGAAGATGAACTCTCTATCAACTGAACCACCAAGGCTCAACGACAATTAAAATTATTTCATTGAGTAAAAGGAAGTCTGAATTAAAACTGCATAAATTGAAGATATCCAATTGTTATATTCTTATTGTTCCCCTTAGAAAATATATATTAGATTACTTATGATTAGTAGCATCTTAAAAATATACAAAAAAAAGTTAAATTAAATATGCGCATTGTCTTACAGTTGTCAAAATATTAGGAATATATTAAAAGCATTGTTTAATCTAAAGCTATATTTATACACAAATTGAGTAAAAAATAAATATACAAAAATATAATATTTTCGCTGGATTAAAATTTCATCGGAAAAACTGAACAATAAAAAGTAACACCTTGAATCACATTCCATTTATTTGATACCGAGCTATATAAAATGTTTGTTGTTATTTCTGTTCAAAGATATTTTCCAGAAACCAAATAGGTTGACGAATCATAACACTTATTCGAAAGTGAGCAAAATAACCTCAAATACATCAGCTAGATGTTTGATTCTGTAAAAAATGAACGAAACGTATATTGCCATGGCAACATCACGTTTTTCTACACACATTTTAATACCTTTCGATTTGTGTTATTCCCATCGCCTTTCGTCTATGCTTCGGGCAAAAATCAGTTTTCTTTTTTTCAATTTTATGGCCTTAAATTCCCCCTCTTCTTTTCGCCTTTTTTTTCCCTCTCTCCATATCTCTGTTTCGCGCCCCATAATCTATAAAATGATTTTTTGCTGTCCTTCCCCCATATCTGGAGCTTATGGGAAAATATAAGAGCTGAATACGATCATTCTGTAAATTTTGTATTAAAACTTTTTCCTTTTTATTCTTGAATTGTTTTTTTTTCTTCTTTTCTTTTATTCAATGCATACTTCCACACAATGCTTCTATTGTTAAAAAATGATATTATTGTTGTATTTTATTTATTAACAACCTCTTAAACTATTATATTTCCATTGCCATCCACAATTAATAAATCTATTATCTATAACTAAGGAGGTAATGTTTTCCATGTGGCTTATAAATAAAAGCCTCAATTGAATGCCGAGACAAATGCCATTTCTTTTAGTTTGAGATAAAGAGCTTTAATATCTAATGTGTGTATGTTTCTGCTTTTATCTTTTTTGATTTTTTTCAGCTCTGTGTTTGGCTCCAAAAATCAGAAAATATGTTGTTGCTTTTTTTTTATTTTGTGTTTGAAAATTTCATAATTTAAAAATCTTTTTCATAATTCAAAAATAGATTTCAATTCCAAATTTATCAGACCATTTTGAATTGCTCCTGTATCGTGTCCTCGGCATTCCTTGGGAATAACTGTACTCAGTTGCTACTGCGTAGGTAAACTGTACGGTCAGTTCTGCGTCTTTAAAATGTTTAAATTTAACTAATTGCTCACCACGCATGAGATCCGGTCAGTGATGCGTTTTTAGTCGGCAAAAACATTTTACTGCACCATGACAATGACTTTCGCCTTAGCGCAGATCCCAGCTTTTTTGGTTGGTAAGTTTTTGATCACCCTTCCCTACAGCCCTGTCCTTACACTCAGGGACTTTCATCTTTTCCGATCTTTCAAATATCATTTTGGTGGCAATCACTACAACGAGGAAACTATCCGGGAAAACGGCCGTGACCTTTGGTTAAAGGAGTAGGCGGCAAGTTTGTATGAGGAGGGCATTCTAAATCTAGTTGCAAGGTATGATAAGTGCTTAAGCAATTTGGCAAATATGCTGAAAAGAAGAGAAATGTAAGTAGAATCTGATGATAAAAATTAAAAAAAATATTATAATTATAAAAAAGCATTAAATACTTCCTTCTCACATTTCACTATAGAACTGAAAAATTTAATCTGTACTATTTTATGAGTCATTTTATCAATATTTAATAGCATTTAATTTTTTTTTCAACATGAAAATAATACTGATCTAAATATTTTTAAATTGTTATTACTTTTATTTGTTTAACTCTTCTTAACATCTATTAATAACCAGTGTATAAAGTAATTTTTTTTCTACCCTTTTCAATTTAATGTAAAACCTATATTTTCAAAAGTTTCATTCCATAGCACAAACGCAAGCGATATTATTCAATAATTTAAAAAAAAATTATCTAAATATATTTAATCAACAAGTTTCGACAGTTACTTTGTTTGGCACTATGTGTCACCTTTAGCGATACCAGCCTTCTTAAAGCAATATTCAAACTTTTATTAGTGCATTTTCTTAATGCATAAATGAAAATCCTTTTACCATTTTGACTAAAATTCACACTTAATTTTAAAAACTACCACTTCTGTATGTTTTTTAAATAAATAAATAAAAGTGCTGCGTTTATAGAGTTTTTACTACATTTCAGCAAGAAGTACTTCATCAAAATTGTGATAACACTGCACTAGATAAACATTCCAAAATTTTATTAATAAATAAATAAATAATTTTTGGGATAATTATGTAGTCTAGAGTTATCAAAAACTATTAAGATTCAGTGTTAAAGTTAAAATATTGTGAAAGGAAAACTCCATCGATAAAAGAATTTTTCAACTTTAAATCAAATTAGAAATAATGATATTAAATGTTGCTCATAATTGTCATAAATGTTATTCAAAAAAGTCAAAAAATTTAAGACGAGCATAAATATTCTATGAATTGGGACATTTCCTGAGGGCTTAGACTGTCCTATTTGCATTTAAAGAACTTTCGTGGGGAACGGGAAATGAGGAGATCTAAGGATTCGATACTTCTTATCGGAAAAATAGTGCTTTGCTTTGCTACAAAATAAGGACAAGACATTCTCTACTCCTTTAACGAAGGATTTTAAGAAAGACTCAAGTAAATAAAAAAGTCTCGGAATGGATCCTATCTGGCATTAGAGAAGACTTCGAAGATATACTCGATTTGTTTCAAACGTTGACTTAAGTTTTGAAATAAATCGTGCCTTGGAGCTTTACGTCGCAAAAAATATAAAATATCGGTATTTTTTAAGTTGTCAAAGAAATGTTGTTTTTTGTTTACTGATTTACTCTTTCGCTTAAAGATGTCTTTTTCTTCGTTATCACCTAGTTTTTGAAGAAAACACACTTAGCAATGAAATATCGGATGTTTACTAAAATCTTTGTTTTTCATGAGAAATTTAAACACTTTTAAAAGGCATTTCTTATTGTTTGCGATAAAAAACAAAATTTAAATGTAAGAAACAGTAGTAAAGACGAAAACATAAATGTTTTCCTCAGGTTGCAATTCCCTAAAAATTATTTCGAACTAAAAAATAATTATTAGAAAGAGAATTATTTTTTTAGAATGCATTCGATACCCTTAATGCATAAAACAATAATATCATAAGAAAAAAAAATCTTAAAAAAAGGAGGAAAAATTACCAAACTTGCCAACACGAAGTAATATGCCAACAAAATAAAACTAAATATGTTCAAATACCTCATATTTAATAAGTTTGCACGAAAAAGAAAAAGATTCTTATAACGTGCGTGGTTTATTTATATATATATATAATGTAATAAAGATTAAGGAAGAGAGAGGAAGAGAAATAAAATATTTAAAAAAGAAATATTTAAAAGAAAAAACATTTTGAAAGGAGTATTAAAAACCCGGAAATTAAAATAATGATGTTTTTTTTATAATTTTCGGATCTATATTATTTTTCTTGCAAAGCAAGAACGACATTTCCGAACTCAAACAAGCTTTCTGATTTTCTGCCAAGTCACAGTAAGTGTGCGTGGTATGGCATTTTGCTGATGAAGCAGAGCACCTCACCTGTTGGCCAATTCTTGTAATTTGTGGTCAATAGCTATCTGTTGGCGGTAGAGATCCGTATTTAGTGTTTGTCCGTATAAAAGCAACACATTAATAAATGATTCCTTCGCAGTTTTACCAAATACACAGCTGAACTTTTCTGGCTAGGGTCTGGACACCGTTTGAGCTGCTTCACCGAGGTTTGATAAGGATTGTTTTCACGTAATGTTGTCTTATTTGACCCATTTTTCTCCTCCAGTATCATCCGCTTAAGAAATGGGTCGATTTCATTCCTCTTGGTCACGGGTCCACAATTCGAAATTCGATGGATGCATCATGTTTTTTTTTGGGCTAATTGGTGGGGTACCCAAACATCAAGTATCTTTGCGGAAATTGCAAAAAACAGTTTCATTTTCGATTTTCAGTTCTTGCGTGATGCTAAAAAAGCTGAAATCCTATTAAACTTCTATTATTTCTGTAACTTTATAGATATTTTCGACAATTGCCCTACCTGTGTTAGGTAAATCTTTAACACTAAAAATACCTAATGGGAATAGATGAAACCAAAATTACACATTGTTTGCTGTTACAGTTTCGGTACCATAAAAACCAGTCATAATTTCAGCCACCTGTTTTGCAATTGTTTCGCCTTCGTCAAAGAATAACAGTAAAACGTAACGAATTTTCTCTAGGATGGCGTGCATTTTTTAAACCCTGTAACTCACAACTGAATCATGGACCAAGCATAAAAAGCAAAAGAATTATTATAGTTCGAAATGTGCACCTTTCCATCGACCATAAATCAGAAATAGTTTGATACATTCCTTAAGAAATATTGACCACCACGACGATTTACCGAAAAAAAATAGATATCAAGGACCGATATGAGGTAATGACACGATATGATTTAGTCATCATCTCACACTATTATATCCGCTGAAATAGTGATTTCTAATAATGTAAGGACATAGCCAAAGCTAAATATATCAATACAATTTTGTCAAGAACCCCAAAAGGAAGAAAAGCTTTATCAAGTGAAAATTGAAAAATTCAAGAAAAATATAACAAAAGACAAATTGAGTTCATAATATGAGCATTCAGAATGGATGTTACGTATCTACTAATATCTTGTAAAAATGAATTAGAAATATTTTCGCAACTAAGTTGCTTGGTTCCAAAATATGAAATTAAGGCGTATATCGAGGGTAGATGGATATATTTTTAGGCGTGCTTATATTGGTGTATGGAATCGATGTAAAGATGATTTTTCTGTTTCCTTGGATAGGTCCAAAAACTGTATTTGCATAAGGTAATAACATAATATGCTGGATAATTCAAAATTTATTATTAATAAAAAGTCGAATTTTAAATGTAACATTTTAATTCGATGGTATTTATAGAAATAAACATTTATTGAATAATATTGGTGGAATTTGTTGGCATGTTACAATATTTTTTGAGAGTGGCATTTTATATTTTAAATTTTTAATTTTACACCTGTTAGAATTATCAATCAAGATACCTAAAGGATTTCATGTAAATAAATTCATTCTTCAAATTTCATATGCAATTAAATTAAAACTACATATAGAATTTTAATACATTTGTTTGATATCAATTGTTTTTAATAAAAGTTTGGAAAATAATGTCTATTTAGATTTTGGATAATTAAAGAAAAATTTATTTTATTATACTTATTTGATTTAAAATAGTACTTAGATAAATGTTTTGAGAAACATTGGAACTTCATGTTATTGGTTTATATATATGTCACGGCGAAAGACTGAAATCGCTGGAATTTGGACTTTCACCGGTGAATGTTGACAAACACCAAATACGTCGGTGAAAGATCGAATATTTCATTACATTCTTGTACATTCGGACCCTCACCGGTGTATGTCGACAATCACGGATATGCTTTGGTGAATGTCCGAAATATTTATTACATTCGATTTGATATGAATTTATTCGTGGATATAATTTAATTTATTCGATATTGTAACCCTACACTGATGTTTTTTTAAGGTTAAGAGCCACTGCCCGGTATACCCTACACTGATGCTTTATTAAGGTTAATTGCCATTGCCCGGTATATATTTGCCCGATACACAAAACACTGATGTTTCTTCTAATCTATCGTCAGTAAGTATTAAAATATAGAATAAATATAAATATATTAAATAAATATAATAATATTAACGAATAAATTAATATAAAATTGGATATAACAAATATTTCGGACAT